>NC_041364.1:20342475-20477475 GCF_900634415.1 Cottoperca gobio
CATCTGCAGGTGAAGGTCAGGGGGGCTACTGCCTGTGCCCTGTAGGCCCATACATGACTACTTGTCCAATGACTCTGGAATATTCCAGGCTCGTGTTGTTATGTACAGGTAATGTATATAGTGTTTAAAATAATCCTAAATTCCAGTTCTAATTTCACATTTTCACAAAAATGTTATCTGACAACAGGAAGCAGATCAGAAAACGTCCTACCAGCAAAGACCATGGCTTTGGCGGGTTTAAACCCTGGAAGAGTTTCCACTGGCTGATCCTGGAGGTAGAGTGTGTCACCAATCTGGGCCTCCTTCACATCCTTCATCCCTGCTACTATGTAGCCCACTTGGCCTGCACACCTACACAGTGGAGGAGAGTTACACTAATGCAACATAAACAAGCATCTCAGTGGACAGTTGGAGGAATGTTTAATAAATTCCAACTGTGTGCTTATTATTAACAAAACTGTAGACGTACAGTACATCAGGCTCATTCAAAGATGACTGAAGTGGTAAAGAATCAGATTTATAACAATGTACTGCATAATATTACACATTTTAGCATATTTTACTTGCAATAGACAGAATTTAGATACTGATTTTTCCTAATTATCTAGCTTAGCAAACTTAGCATAGCAGAAAAACACTGACTAGATCCCTTTTTCTGAACGGCCTTCAACGGATATATGAACGAGCATCAAACAGAACCTTGTATCTACATAGATCATCCAATCAGAGGACCACTGAATTAATTGGCACATTGAACACCTTAAATAAAACACCCAGTAATGAGGTCATTTAGTGGGGTAGCTATACCTTCCCCACACACACATACAAGAAGAACTAATAAGTAATACATTTTATTCTCGCAACTGAGAAGCTGGAACCAGCATGTTTGGCATTTCTGCTTAAAAAATTACCTAAATGACAAAACACAACAACCAAAATAGTCGCAGATCATTTTTCTGTCGATGGACTATAGTAGCATAGCAAGTACGAGGAATGACACGAGAGGAGGAGGAATGAATGGCACGTACAGTTTCTGTGTCGGGTGCTCATGAGGCCGGAGAAGCCCGAGCTCGTTGACCTCGAAGGTTTTGCCGAGATGCGCTAACACGATCTTGTTTCCTTTCTTGACCTGACCTCCAAACACGGCGATGTTGGCCACCACTCCTCTATAGTGGTCGAAATTGGAGTCAAACACGAGGGCTTTAAAAGGGTCATCAATACTTGCCACAGGCCTGAGAATAAAAGCAAGAAAGAAAAAGCTTCACTTTTATGTGTCAGACAGGTTTCATGTGAGAAATGAGACACAATGAACCTTCTCACGGGGGAATTCTGTCCACAATAGCTTGGAGAACCATTTCCACGTTTGTTCCGAGTTTAGCAGAAACCTGAAAGATACGAAATCACAAATTAAGAGACATTTCTCAGAAAAGGCACACTGAAAGTGCAGCTTACATTATGCTCCAACTCACCCTTATGCATTCTTCACATGAAAGATCAAACACCTTTTCAATCTGTTTCTCCACTCGCTCTGGATCAGCATTTTTTAAATCTATCTAAGGGAGAAATGTCAAATTAGAATGACATGCTGAACATCAGTCAAGTAGGGAAAATAATGTAATTAAACCAAAGACAAGTGTGTGTCAGTGTACCTTATTGATGACAGGGATGATGGCCATCTGAGCTTCAAAAGCCAGGTAGAAGTTGGCCACCGTCTGCGCCTGGATCCCCTTCACATGACAGCACAAATATTAACGACTGCATTACATGCAACACGTACATCGACAATGATTCACTGAGAAAAGTACGAGCTATGATTCTGGTGTTGTACCTGATTGGCATCGACAATCAACAGGACACCTTGGCAAGCAGAAATCGATCGAGACACTTCGTAGCTGAAGTCAACATGACCCTACAGAGAGACAACGCACCGGGGATTTTAAAAAAACTGTTAGACATGACAAAGAATTGTAAACCTATTTCATATTCCATGTGACTCTTAACAAGTTTTAATCGCAAAGGTCTTTAGATTGTACTGACTAAATTTGATGTTGATTCATTTTCTAGGAGGAGTTTGTTAAAGTACAAAGTTGTCTGTAAACAGCAAAAATGCCCTAAAATTGCACAGTAAATTCTAAGTAGTGCTGTTGAGCACATGCTCGAAAACTCACCAAGCTTGAAACAATCATGAGAACTTGTGAAAGATTTCAGATTTTAAGGGTCTTGTGCTTCAGATGTAAAAATATATAAACATATATACGCCATAAACCCAACTGATAGTCAGACATTTTTAATTTACTGCGCAATTCATATTTTATATTCTCTGGTTTACTCTGGCATTAATACTGCGTTTATTTATTTATACTGTGCATTTCAACCAATATTATTATGTATAATATTCTTGCATTTTAAAACACTTAATCATCGACCACATTTTCAGCATTATTATTATAATTTCTACCGTTGTTATATATTGTAGTATAATGCACATATTTGTACATACTTATTTCTATTTTTCTTATAATTTCTCTATGTTTAATGTAACCCAATTTCCCCCCAGTAATTAATAAAGTATTTCTGATTCTGATATCTCCCTTCATCAGGAACTTTTACAGTGAGGCAATTTTGGTTTGATGTTACTGTAGTTAATAGAAATGATAAGAGATGATGCTGTCAAGTTGAAATCTGCAACATGCAAATGTTGCAGATATATTACACATAATCAATCCATCTTAAAGCCCAAATCCATCCAGTTGTTTTTCACTGTGTTTTGGATTTCAGTAATGGTGGGGAGATTATGGAACACAGAGCCAAAGAGTCATTGCAATAGAAACCATGGACAACAAGAAAATGAAGTAGTTATTCTTCCTGACATCACACCCAGTTGAGCAGTTACCGGCGTGTCAATGAGGTTCAGCAGGTACTGCTGTCCCTGGTGGCTGTAGATCAACGAGGCTGTCTGGGCCTTCACTGTTATTCCTCTCTCCCGCTCCACCTGAAGCTTGTCCAACACCTGCTTGTTTTTGACAGTCTTTGCTATGGCACCTGTTTGTCAGATAAGTCCATAAGTAACACATGTTTGAGATTATGAAAACTCTTTAGAAAAAATGTTGATTTCATAAAAACTAAGCTGATATGCACCGTGATGAGGAAACATACCTGTCATCTCCAATAGCCTGTCCGCCAAAGTGCTTTTTCCATGATCAATATGAGCAATGATGCAAAAATTCCTGATTCTGTCCACAGGGAACTTAGACATGTCAATAGTATCCTAAAAGCAAAATGACAGAAGTTTGCAGATTACTATGACAGTAACTCAACCACTGCTGAGTGTTACAGTAACCCATCTTAAAGAAATAGCAATATTTGAAAAGATCCATTATTATTTCTGAATGGGGTATGTGCAGAACCACATACATTCAAAGTTGTACGTATTCAGCAAAATGTATTTAAAATAATACTTCACCCTTTAAAATGACCTTTTGTGTATCAATTACTGACCCTGTGTTATCTTGAATTCTTATTCTTATTCACTTCTGCATAAACCGTCGTCGTACGCCTGCACAAGCGTTAGACTGTTTATGCAGAAGTGTTTTTAAATGGTAAGGATTAAGCAGTAATGCATGTGTTTGGGAAGTAGTGAGCAAATGACCGGATAAATGAAACTTGGATTACACTGCATTTGTTGTGTGAAAGATTGTAAACTAAAGTTTTGATACAGTGTTGCCGTTATTAAACAAGGCCCCCATGTACCTCAAAACATTTTTATGATTCTTCGTTCACCGTGGAGGAATGTGAGAGAAACAACGTTTTCTTCAAGAATTCAAGGTAATACAGGAGAGTAATTGTGTAAACATGATCTTTTTGGGGGTGAAGTATTCCTTTAAAGTATTATAATGATTAAAATCACTAAATTTGGAGGTGCATGGTTTGGAAATGAAGCATAAAATCTGAAAAGTAACTAGTTACTAAAGCTGTTAGACAAATGTAGTGGAGTAAAAAGTGCAAGCAGTTGTTGAGTAGGAGTATAATATTCAACCAAAGTACCTCAGATTTGTACTTAAGTACGGTACTTTTCCAATGAAGAGCTTTCAGCCTTCATCTTTATACAAGGGCTGTTTTTTGTATCTATAAATATACTGTATTACAGAATACGGGAAGAAATTGAGAGACCTAAAGTGTTCCAGTAATGCTGAACCGACTGTTGGGTCTAACGCTTCTTGTTTATTAGCCTACCTTGTCTGTTTTGGTGCTGAGCATCTTGAAACTGCTGGAGAACACGGGAAGGCTTTTCATCCAGCTGTGCCTCAACAGTGTGTAGGTCATGTTATAGCTTTGTATTTTCCTTCTGCACACTTTGAACTGTAATACTTGTCTCATTAGGGGTGTTTTAAACCACCGTTTCACTAAATAAAACGACATGTTCACGTTAAGCTACCAGTTACCTAGGTCAGTTACCTACCAGCATGAAGGATAAGTAGTCCTAGCTGTCAGCTGCCGTTAGCTAGCTAGCTAGTTAGCGATACTTCTGTATTGTCATTTTTAAAAATGTAGGCCATTGCCACATTGACGGACCGTTATAGACTGTCACGACGATAAGAACACAACTATGTTGTGCAGTAAATTGTACTATAATAACCCCGGTGCATGAGTTCTCAGAGTGCTGACATTTTGGGTGACAGTTCACCGGCAAAGACTTCTGGGTAATGTAGTTTATTTTTCAAACCAGAGATTAAAAACAAGAAACAATATAGTTTCCTGGCTGGTCAGAAAAAGCGAGTAAAGTCATTAATGCTTTCATCCCATATGTATCCTCATTTTAATATTACACTGTTGCGCTTTAATGTATCGAAACGTTATTGTAATGCTAAAGCGCTTTGCTAAACTACCGTCAGTCATCTCTCGTCCATTTTTTTTTTTTAATGCTAGAGACATTGCAGCAGCCTATTTATATGTATAGTGCAGTAGGCTTCTTATTAGCCTAGGGACTACATCTAGGATGAAATAATTATACAGGCTACAGAAATCAACATATGAAACAGCGCTTGAAAAGCATCGAAGGAGGACGACTATCTTCACACAGTCTTATCTTTGGAAATCCTTGGACAAACGGAAGTCCCGCCTACTCACCCTGTCAGATGAAGGATAAAAATGGATATCTGTTGCTATGACAACGAAGCTACCTCTTGCACAAGAATAGATTACTGCTTCTCTTCTTTGTGCAACCAGAGATAATAAGCCCTCTATTAGCCCCAGTTTCTGCCTGTCATGTAAGCATCCTTTCTATCTTTACACTGAGGATTGCTTTTGAGTTGTTTTTCCTAAAGATAATACAAGCCGTTGCTAAATAATCTCACAGGTCATTTGACAACTCCACCTACACACTAGTATCCTGTTTTTAACATTTACAGATTCCTCAATTGTATATCTTCTTCTGCACGATCAAGGTTTTACATTTTTTCCCACTCTGTTCTTTAAACCAAACAAAGATGGAAGCCAGAGAAGACTGCTAGTTTATGATTACAAATGATGCAAGACAATATCAATATGTTTTGATGCACTATGATATTAGATAAATTGACTAAAGTTGCGTATGTAAGCAAGAACGTTACGCATGTGAATTAACACATGTACGTTTTTTACGTAGCAAAGGTACTTATTTGAAGTCAAGCCATGACCTTTACCTAAAGCTAACCAAGTAGTAGTCAATGTTGAGTTTGGATTTCACATGGGACACGAACGGCGGTCTCCTGGCTGGAAGTCCTGTGTTTGTTTGACCCATCTATCCATATCGACCTTGCCCTTACGAAACATAATGGACAATGCAGTTTTGTTTGTTTTGTAATTTTTAGGGGACCAGGTTTTATTTGAAAGACATTCCATGATTTGTTTCACATGCTTCTGGCTCTGAAATAAATCATAAAAGATATTCAATTATGAAGATTTCGAGGCACACATGTAAGCAGCTCTGCTATGCCGTCCAGCTAGACACCTCACATCCATCAGTATCGATTTCTGTCAGGCCGCAGCCTTTGAGTGGATGAACAGGGTCGGCTGTGGATTGAGGCGATGGAGCTCGAGAAGAGGAGACCTCACACTGGGGTCTGTGCAGAGCGGTCGCGCTTGAGTGGTGGAAAGATCAGGCCAGAAAATGAAACTTCAGCGAGCTTTGCATTACAGCTCAGTGCCACAGGGCTTTTTGTGGGTTTTACCAACACACTCGTTAAGATAGTGACTGGCAGCGTTGAAGCATTCATGACAGCATCCTCTCCTGCTGAAGAGGCGCTGAGCTGCGCTCAGTTCCATGATCTGATGGGCTTTTGGAAATGTACGAGGTTATTTGTATTTCAAGAGAGAAGCTGGAACTTTTTTGAACAATGCAGGTTTCAATATAGTTGTGTTTTCTTAAAGGGATGGTTTGGATTTTTTTAAAGACGTATGAGGTACTTATTCGTAGTTAGTGTATTACTGCAGTAGACGGAGGTCTGTACTAAAAGCTGGTCTACCACTGCATCGATCGGTTAGTTTCATTGTGTTATTCTGTTGAATCTGAACTTTACCTTTAAAACACCAAAGTCACACAATAACACAAATAAACTAACAGATCGAGTCATCGGCAGACCAGCAAGTCCCGCATTCTGCAATGTTAAATTATTCTTTGTGTAATATGTCTGTAAATGATATGTTTAAATATAAAAACAAATATTGGCCAATATATCATTTTTTTATGTTTAAAACTTTAAAATATTGGTATCAGCTTCGTAAATCTGGCAGCATCAGTCAGGCTCTAATGAAAAACATGGCCCACACTAGATGTAAAGAATTGAAATGATATGTGTTTTATTAGAAACTGTGCACTAAATCAAGCATACACCTCGTGAACAATCATTTATCTGGAATGTTTAAGATTCTATCAGGATGTTGGAGAGAATTTTAAATAAAATAAATTTCTATCTAACATAATTTGTAAAAACAAAAACAAAAAGAATAAATAAAAGGGCTAGATTTTTTCATCATGCAAAGTTTGATTCAACAGTCAAATTAAGTTAAATAGTGATTGAAGCAAAATCATGTCATTGAATGAGGAAACAATAACAGTAGAGTACCATACTGCCTATGGCTGCTGATATGGGGCTGAACACGATTTGTCTTCTTGATTTACAGCATCCAGCTGAGAATGTGATTGAGCAACCCTATCTTCAAAATAGGTTTGTACAATACTTATTATTTTTTTTACCACAGTGCCATATGCTCATAAAGTACAATCATTGGTTGTCCCTGTTATTTTGTTGCTGATAGAATTGGATTACATGATGACTGTATATGGCTTCTGAGTTAGTCCAAAGTGTGTAAACAACAATCAATCTGCATACTAATGCTACTACATATGAGAAGAAACTATAAATCTATGACAATTTCATGATTTAAAAAAAAGAATTTAGTCCCAAATCCTGGCTGTATCCTCTCACTTTAGGCCTATTACACAAATGAATTGCTGGCAGAGGAACGTGACTATCATCCACACATGATTCATTGGAGTTCATATTGGCACAAAACAGTCCTGTGTTTGCAGTTTTATCCCTGTCATATCTGTAATTAGTTCAAAATAGCTTGTGGGATCATGAAATGTGTTGTGAAGAGCCAGACAATGGATATAAATAATGGCAGACATGCTGATTAGTACTGCCATGGTGCTCTAGTCTACACCAACAAATCCTCACTGTCCTCCAGAGTTACTTCCACCACCAGTAAGCCAATAAAAAGCTGTAAATACATATTTAGATACATTTTCACATTATGTTTATGTGAGGAGTTTGTGTGCTTTCAAATGATACAGTAGTAATTGAATTTATTTGGATTTTAATTTTGCTAAATAAATATACAGTAGAAAATAAAAATGTGCAAAATAATTTTAAAAAGAAATACTTGTGAATAAAGCGTATTAGTGTGCTTGTGCAGCAACATGTTCTTCTTCATACTTTTAAAATCTGTGTAAATGATTTGCACCTTATGTAATATATTCCATTTAATATATTTCTATTTTGGTTATGGTATTTATAATTTTGTGTACGATGTACGAAGAGTTGAGAGGGGTTACCCATAATGAGCTCAGCAGCTCTTAAGTTGCTTTTTAGCCTCTTGTTACTCTTTGTTTTGGTTTTAAAGCTGTACATTTACTGTAAGCTTCGAACCTGGATGCACTCCACCTGCCCTGTACCAAATGCCAGACGGACAGAGTTAGCAACTTAGCTGGCTGATGAAGAAAGTCAAACATCTAAAGTGCGAGATATTTGCCTCAGGAGTTGGTGGGGACCAAAACATAGCTCAAAGGAGAGTGAATACTGGACTTACATTTGTAAGGTGTAAAAGTCCAATGTGATGATAATGTTGCTCTGTGTCTGTTGGATGCGTAAATAGGCACTTTGTTCACTAATACGTTGGCAAAATAACTTTATCAAACGATACTTGATCCGATCTTTTTTCTCTAGAGGTTATAAATTGATAAATGCATTTTCATACATGTTAAATTTCAGTTGATGATGTTTCTGTTGACTTATCAAATCCCTGATACATAACAGGTACACCTCATTCACTTTCCTTCTATCATTAAGTCAGGTAATTCTGACTTCTAAGTTATATAGTTTATTTGATTATTTTAGTTAAAAAAAAGATTTTCTTTCTTAAACTCTGCCCGCGCTAACAAAACTTGACGGCATACACGTCCTGTATAAACACATCATTCAAAGCTTTGTCCAATCCAGTAATGACACTTTTTTGACTGAATATCAGCTTTTTCTATGTCATGAATAAAAACAATAGTGACTTTATGTAAATATATGAAGCATTCATGACTTAAATGTTTGAGTTTTACATTGTTATACCTCCACACACACTGTGTGCATCTTTTGTAATTATGTTTCTTGTTTGTCTGATTCCTTCCCAATGTAAAGTATTCTCATTCGTTTTTCACGTTCATGTTTTCCTGTAATTCCAAATTATACCACTTCAAACTTCAGGTTAACAGCACTAAACGGTATTACATGTACAAGCACACTAATGTTGCAGCTTCCTCTCTATGTTTTACAACCTTTTTGGCTTGGGGTGTTTCAATAATTCTGAAGGTCAGCGTTTGATTGCAGCCCCATACCTGCAGTCACAGAAAAAAAAAAAACTTTTACACTGTAACAATACAAGTGTCTTTTTGCATTGGCTTGGACAGAAACAAAAAGAGTCATTCCACTCTTAGATGGTAAAGAAAGTTAAGAAATGTGATAAATCAGTCCCTTTCACTCAAAATAAAAAAAGATATACTGTAATATCAAGAGAGTGGGCATTACCAGCTAAATTCAACACATTTAGAAATAAATAAAATGTATGTGTTCATGTTTATGTGTTAATTCTTCATTTGATTTGTATGTACAGTGGCCACATACTGTAACGGGAAACATACTTTCAAGGAAATATGCACTCTAATCAAAGTAATCACACGATATGTCACCATGAATATAAATATACATACACATTTACAAAAGCTGGGCTTTTCAAAAGTGCTGCAGACGGTGTAGAAAACAGGCGGAGATAGAGGATCACACTGCAATCCAGGACTTCACTCTGCAAAGGTATGTGTACACAGTTGCTGGAGGTATTTGGTTCGTCTCTTAGACCCCAGACCAGAACCCATTAAAACTGGCCTCTAAGTAGAGGGGACCATGTCCTCTATAATGGGTTCTCTGTTTAGGTAGGTGGCCCAGTAGACAAGGTTGAAGCTGCTAAAGAGAACCGGAAACAGAACCCTTGACATCCTGTCGATTTTGCTAACGCTGTTGAATGTCTTCTTGCTGTCTGGGACTTTGCCGTCGGCTCTGGGCTTGTTAGGATCAAAAGCTCCACCTTTGGCAATAGTTGGTAGGGTGCTGGAGTCCTTGGCGATGTTCGGCGCGTAGTTGGCCACTGCTACAGCGTAGGCATTATTCTTCTTGGTGACAGATGCCCTCTCTTTTTTCTGTTGAAAGACCACAAGAATTACTGTAGATGCAAAAACTTGAAAACACAGAAGTAACCCTGAAAATTGTCACAATCTATCCATGAATTTAAAATACATGTAAATAAAGGAGGGAAGTGACAATGGAAAGTTTCTGGTAATGGATCACCACAAGGGCCAAATGTATCAACAATTTGACAAGGACACACTGTAACTTTCACAGCTTTGTAATTTGGAGGAGGTCACACAGGATGTAATATTTATAGGAACCTTTTCCGCTTCATTGCTATCAGCCCTTGAAATATCCATTATCAGTTGAGCATAGATTTGAGGTGTTATGGCCCTACTCTACCTCCTAGATGGCTCAGTAGGCGGTTATCATCTATTGATAAGCTGGATCACTGCAGGGAGGTAAAATATTGTTAGGCGTGACCTTTAGTGGTCAAAGTAATTATGATGGGAGCAAAAGAAGAAGTTAGACGACGTAGTATGAAGACCGAAAAAGTCACAAAAAAACACACACATGACCTTCATCCAGGAGACCACTGTTTGTGAAACCAAAAGTTAACATCCTGAGTTATTTTAAGTTAGGTACGTCAGTTAACGTGCGTAAGATACGTAACGTACTTACGTACTTCATTTATGTACGTTACTTATGTTATGTAACAAACATACTTATTTTAACCCACTGCAGGATGTTTTTCCCTAAACAAGTAGTTTTATTTAAATTCCCAACGTTAACCACATATATTGTCTACATGGATAAATGTTTATAACTTAACTAAACTAAACTATAACTAAATTTCAAGCTTGGTTACTATATTTTGCTTATATGTCGGTCCTAACCAGAGTTTGTCATTTAGGTTTACCACTTAGCTAATTAGCTAGCTCCCCTTGTGGAGGGTTAACGCAGCCATTATTGCTGCTTCCCTCTGACTCCAACAATTTTTTTTTAAAGCTCCAATCTGCAATACTAATAACTAATAACTTACAACGATAATGAATTTTCTTTGGAAGCGTAGCCTGTCAAAAAGACATGTTTGTTTTCCTCATTACCTTGTCAGTCACAATACTCTTTCCATCCCAAGCCCAGCCGCGCTTTGTGAAGTAATTGACGGTGGCAAACTCGATCAAAGCCGAGAAGACGAAGGCGTAGCAGACAGCGATGAACCAGTCCATGGCAGTGGCGTAGGCAACCTTGGGCAGGGAGTTCCTCGCACTTATACTCAGAGTCGTCATCGTGAGAACAGTGGTTACACCTCGAAATACACAAAAGAAAATCGGTCATTAGTAAATGATTGTTTTATATATTACACATATATACATAACACTAAAAATACTGTTTGACCTTTTTCAGCATAGATATGAGTCATTACTGTCCTTTGTATGTTTACAGTATCAGGTCACTATTATCCTACTCTACCCTAAAAACTGCTGACCTTCAGTAATGCTTTAACTGCTCAGCAGATTTGCTATCTTTGGCCAAAGGACACAGTTTATTTTTTACTTCTCTACCTGTTTTTCTTTGTCCGAGCTAACCAGACTTTATTAGTTCCACTTGGCTTACAAACATGTTCAACAGCAGCTTGTCCAACTGGATTGAAAAAACACTGAAGCCTCTATGAAGTGTCCTCTATCCTCTTTATCCTGTTTTCTTCTGTTCCCACCATTTGTCTGCAATTCTCAGTTAAATCCTTGTGCCATCATGTGTGTGAGATCCAACATTCAGAAACCTTAATTCCAATCATGTATGGATTCTGAAAGGGCCAGGGGGCTCAAGACTCAAAAAAGAGACACAAAATGACCACAAAGAGGAAGAAAAACAACCACAGACAAATAAATAGGTTCCAAAAGACCAAAACAATTACAACGAGACAAAACATGATCATGAAGAGACACAAAACCACAGACAGATGTGTTACGACTGCAAAGAGACACAAAGAGGCTAAACAACTATAAAGTCTGTGTGTCTAGTTGCTATGTCCTTTTGCGTGTTCCAGCCCAGGGGTCTATTGTCTCATAATCTGCCCGTGATTACATTAATGGCAGGTTAAGATACAGGTTTATTACCCATTTGAAATGTATCTTATTACGAAAGATGGTACGGTCAGAGAGAGGCAGACACTTACCAAACACAGTCCTCGCCGGCACTGATTCTCTATTCAACCAGAAAGACACTTGGGAAAGAATGACTGTCATGATGCACGGGAGGTACGTCTGGATAACAAAGTAGCCAATCTTCCTTTTCAGATGGAAATGAGTCGTCATCACCTTGTATTCACCTGCAGAGACAAGAATCAGGGTCACTTTAAGGCAGGGGTCGGGAACCTTTTTGGCTGGGAGAGCCATAAAAGCCAAATATTTTTTTATGTATTTCCTTGAGAGCCATATATTTAATAGATTTGAATGCAACTTTATGCGTGCATTTTTTAAGAATAACACTTCTCCGAGTACTAATAGCAGTATCAGTGTTTCATTGAACAGGTGCTCTTTTATTAAATAAACTAAACGCTTACGTTATTTATCTCATTTATGTGCACGTTTCAGTGTTTACTGCACGGGTGTCAAACTCAAGGCAATTATATCCGACCAGCGAGAAAATATTATATGTCTGTCATAACTGGCCCGCCAGTTTTGGTCATTAAATCAATGCATGGCACAACCACGGGGAAATACATTCGAGGAAGTCACTAAATATGTGAATGGAATGAAAGTTTTTGGAAAGCAAAGGGAAACACACCACAGATCTCTGGGACGATGTGAGCTGGACTGTTTGTGCGACATAACGAAGCATCTCACTGTTAAACCTGCAGCTTCAGGGCCGTGTGATCACAGACATGTGTGATGCCGAGCTGCATGTGGGAGACTCTGATGCAGCAGGAAACTTTGGTCACTACGTGTTTCCAAACACTGACAAACATCTGCACCGCTGTGTTCCCGACAGCATTCTGCTGATCAACTGAGCGCATTTGCCGACTTTGCAGCTCAGATATTTAAATTGAACTGCTCAGCAATCCGTCTGCAGTTGACTTAAATATGCTCCATATCTTTTTGCACTTTATCCAATATGTGTATCCTGTTCAATAAATGTGGACCGTGTTTGGCCCTCGACGTAGTCCCAG
This sequence comes from Cottoperca gobio, assembly GCF_900634415.1. NCBI lineage: Eukaryota > Metazoa > Chordata > Actinopteri > Perciformes > Bovichtidae > Cottoperca > Cottoperca gobio. Next base: position 20,355,577 of record NC_041364.1, read on the forward strand.
TTTTTAATGTTGGCCCCCTGTGATTGAGTTTGACACCCCCGGTCTACTGCTTGCTTTGTGCAGTTTCTCCTCTGCTCGGTTTCGCGACGGGCGGGGCTCCGCCCCTACGCACACACGTGTGAACACACCTACAGCCAGAGACAGAGCGGAGGAAAGAGAGGGGAGAACTAAAAACAAATCCGCTGCTAAATGTTTTACTTTAAAATGACACAATATAATTATTTATTACCTGTTAATCATGTTAAATGTCAGCTCAAAATTGTCTGCGAGCCATATTGCGTTATCGAAAGAGCCATATATGGCTCGCGAGCCATAGGTTCCCGACCCCTGCTTTAAGGAATCACCACTGCAGCTACTTCTATTACCATTTACAGTTTGATATTTGAGTGTGTTTAATGACTTAATGAACTGATATGTATAGTAATCTTCAATTAATTTTGCAATCAACACCTGTGCATGGTTATGATGTTCATTGAGACTTTTAAGAAAGTTGAATTCTGTATTACATCATGCAGAAGAAGCCTTTTTTTTTCTCCAAATGTTTACATGAATTCCAATTTGTAGCTCGTTCAACACCTGAAGAGGATATTATCACAAAGTGATACTGCGAATCAGATTTATTTCTTTTTAAGTTGAAAGGTTACGACTAGGGTTTAATTTGATTTAAATGTTTTTTCCTAATCCCCATTTAACTAAATGTATTGGTAATCTGATTACATATTTTATTCTGTAACTGTAATGGAATAGTACATTTTTTTTAAATCATAATTACGTAATGCGGTTCAATGTATCCTGCTACTCCCCAAGCCTGGCTGATAAAGTGTCGGAAACTCCTGCTATTTTTCTAATGGTACTTCAGACTCATTTACATCAACACTGTGATTATTGTACTGTAAATGCTCTTATTCTGTCTAATCTTGTACTAATTGTTATGTTTTTGCTGTGAAGCACTTTGGGCTGCAATTCTTGTATGAAAGGTGCTATACAAATAAAGCTTATTATTAGTATTATTATTATTATTATTATTATTATTATTATTATTATTATTATTATTATTATTATTATTATTATTATTATATTACTGCACAGGAAGTGGTGTTTGACACATCAAAAGTATCAGAGATGATTTCTCTCTCCCAGTCAAATGTAACTATACAACACCACACCTCCCTCGTGCTTCAAATGTAGTCATTTATATCAGAATAACATTATGTTTTTATGTGAATCTTGTTGAGAATGCAGCTTTAAGATGCCGAAGCAGTCTTAGAAATAGATGAGACAGTCTACTTCAGCTGTTAACAGCACATATTTTGTCAAATAATCCACCCATACATAGAAAAGTAGGCAGTGTGATTTCCTAGCCACCGAGCAAAACCTAATAGCTGACAAGGCTGTGAAACAGTGCCAATGCTGCAGCAGCAGGCAGGCCTTCCAAATAGAAGATATCTCAAAGAGACGCCAAGATTAGACATGAGAAGAAAAAGATGTGTTACCCATGGCAACAGAACAGAGAAACATAGCTCATTTGCTGCGATCCTGAAATGAAGGCCTTGATACACGTTGCCACTTGGCAAGAGGAAAGTCCTTTTCAGCAGTGGGAAGGGGGGAGGGGGTGTCATTTCCAAGGACTAATCCCAACAGATTTTTATTCCCTCTTTTTTCTTATATAGCTCTATAGTTATATTGCCTGTTTTTCTAGCAGTTATGTGAGGACTTATTCTCTCTTACACCATACACACACACAAACACACACCAACACACACCAACACACACACACACACACACACGCACACACACACACACACACACGCACACACGCACACACGCACACACAAAGGAATTTGTGGAATTTGTGGAATTAAGTGCACTCTCAGTACCCTATCGAGCTCCATATCTTCTATAATTTAATTTGAATGCGAGCCCCGATGCCTGTGTTGTGGATGGGTGAGGATGAGGGTGACCAAAAAGGGGCAAATGTGACAAAAATTTCTCTAGAGGAGCCTGTGATCGCTTCACTGAGAGGTAACACGTAGTCACAGTGACGTCACCCATTGGTTTGTGGATTATTGTCTTGAAGCCTCGGGTTTGGCATTTTGGTTGGTTGAGACACACTGTGAAAGGGTAAAGTTTTAAGACGGAAACACCCAGACTGGACAACTGTCTATTGATCACTACCCTGCTTAATCGTCTATTTTACCCTAAATTGGACCATCATTTCCAAAATGAAGAAGATGCTGCATTGAAGAATACTTTTGATTTGACTCTTGATTGAGACCATAAACTCGTCAGGAAAATATTACTGAGATGTAGAGCAATTTTCTCATAGACTTACATACAATTTGACTTCTTTCTGCAACCATCAGAAAGAATGCTGGTTTAAAGCATTTCCGTATTGACTTCACTTTTTTAGACCCGGAGGTTGCCGCTTGATATACACACCAATTGAACTAAATGGGAAGGGTTTTTGGGGAGACTACTGTAAATTAAAGAGGCACGCGAGCAATTTAGTATTGCACTTCCATGAAGTTGGGGACTTACAAGTTACTGATTCGGCAGAAGCCGAGATATCCTGACTTTTGGTCCCTGTTATGGGTCAAGCTAAACTTGTTCATACACGTCCCATAATTCAGCTCGATAGCGTCTCCCGTTAGACCCTCCCTGGCTGGTAAAAACTACATGTTTCAAACTCCCCCACTTTGTAACTTTCTGTTAAAAATGTGTAGTCCCAAAGTGGTCATTTTCTCAGAATTTATAAATGTTTTGTGGAATGCCCCTTTTACAGAATAATAGTTAAAGCTGCATTAATACATTTTTGGCCAATAGAGGGCAAAATCATCAAAAACAAGGACTTGATTAATCTAATGCACCAGATGGTTTGTTACACAGAACCATCTGAGAAGCCGTCATTGGAAACTGTTTGGATAAGGGCAGGCACTTTAAAAAAAAAATACTTGGCAGGTGATCTGATGAACCATCTGTCAATCAAACTCATGCCAAAGCCAGTCGCAAGAAGTGTCAAAAAATCTTTTCCATCGAGAAAAGCCTTCAGTGTCGTTCTTTGCTATTCTTTCAATGAAGAAATACACTCCAGTTCTGATGCTATTGAAGCATCTACTAACCTCTTTAGGAGCCCTCCATTGTTGTTTTGAACAAACGCCTCCCCGTGTCTTCACACACACCTAAACCTCGGCCGTAGCTGCCAGTAGCTCATCACAGCCGGACACAACTACGACTATAATCAAAGTTTTATATCAACAAGGCCACAACAATAATCTCTTTGCCTCTGGTATTTGAAAAAGGTTGCTCGAAGTGACAAACCTACACAGAATTATCCACCAACTTTGCAGTTCCCCTCAGCTCTAGAGAGATCTTTCTCTTCATCTTTCAGCTCATTGTTTTGGTTTTCTACCTGTGGCTTTACTGTTTTGGTTTTCTTGCTCTGGTTTTGTAAGCAGCTCTAAAATCTCTAAAACCCACTGCCCAGCACCAAATTACAAGCAGACAAAGTTAGCCACTGGCTGATGAACACAACAGATAATTTAGCTGATGAAAGAGTCAGATGTTTGGCCAGGTGGCCAGAAACACGACTCCAAATGATTGCTAATGTTGCTCTATATCTGCTGGATGTGTAAAGGCAGTTTGCCAACAAGTTGGCCTGTCATATTAGCAGCTTAAAAACAGATACACCTACTGTATTCACAGTATATAAACACTACATTGCAACGACATTACTGCTCGAACACCATATATTATTCACAGTGTGAAGTAAAACATCACTACATTCAGTTCTGTTCAGTCATGAGGTTTTTGTGTATAATGTATGCAGTTACACAACAATGTTTTTTACAGCAAACAACACAACAAACAAGTGAGAATCATGGAAGCGGGAACAGTAAGTGCTTTAAGGTAACAAGTTAAACATGACACATGAATGTATGGCTGAAAAGTGGGACTTTTGTAACAGTGTGTTGAAATGTTCAGAGGCTTATGCAAGATGTCCATCCCCGCGAAGCCGAGAGCACATTCGTTTGTGCCAAATGACCTAGTTTGCAAGTACGCTACACCAAACACTGACACACTAGTAATGAATGATTAATTTAAAGTCAGCCAATCAGATAATGTGGAGTGACTAGTTAAACAGCAGAAACAGTCACTGGCAGGCATTCTGCCTTCTACTGAGGCATCATACACCACTTAACCTAGATAGGAGCATTTAGTGCATGAAAAGATATTCTTACTCAATGAAATTGAAGCAGGGATTCCCTTGATAGTGGAATGCAGTCACTGGGGAAATACTCTATACTGGTAATTGATACTTAAAGGGAGAAGTATTGGAGCACTTGGCACAGGGATGCAGTTAGGAAGTCGTTTTTTTCTGTGGTCGATGTATTTTCTGCCATAGTTACTCTTTTATCAGGATAAAGATCCTATTAATGCCTCAGGGATATCGCACTCTTTGATTGATCTAGATTTGACACCTTTTTGATGCTTTCAACAACAACACCGTGAAATACCAATGGCAGAAACTTAAGCATTAAAAACGTTCTAAGAATGAAATTGGAGCATTTTGTGAGAAAGAGGACTCACTGAGCATGCTCAGGCGCATAAAGAAGACGTCTAAGTAGACAGTGATGCTTTGCAAACCACCCACTCCCCCCTTGACTTTACAGCTAAAGTCTGGAGGCAATAACCCCAGGTTCAATATCTCCACCAGCAACAAACTTCTCAGACTCTTTCACGATCATCAAATGTACTTCATTCTTTACGTTCTCCCAAGTAATGATACTCATTATTCACATTTCCACCACTCTATTCTTAAAGGTTCATACCTGTAGTTTTGCAGCCTGTTTACTACAAATTATATATTCTTTGCATTCGAAACTTCCTTCTTCATTGTACTCAATGCAACTTGATTGGATGCTGTTGGATTGGTTTAAAGAAAGAGGATCTGGGGAATTAAGTGTCGACTTGCTGGGAATTAATAGCGTTAATATTAGTTGATTCAGGAAATGAAGGGAAATTACTTGAATTTTGGCACACTTTTTACATATCAAGTCAAAAGGCTCATGTCCAAGTGAGTCGTTGCTATTTAAGTCAAGTCGAGTCTAAAGTCGGTGACTCAAGTCTGACTTTTTCCACATCTCTGCCAATTTCCAAAGCAGATTTCAAGCGTCTGCAATCCGATTTTCATAAAGAAATTGACAAAACTGGCTGTATTCAAAGTAAAAAAATCAATCACATTTGTCAATCTAAAAAGATGCAGTTACATTTCAAAGATGGTTAGCACTAATGTTAGGCATTTAGACAAAATGGACTAAAAATGCAAAAAAAGACACTGATCTCCCAGTAATTATAGCCCGCCTACACATTTCTCACTATTATTATGATCACTGCTATCATCGTCCCGCAGGAACTGTTTTTCAAAAGATTGTTTCCTTCTAAGTAGTATTGCTAAAATAAGATCAGTGCTGTCGCTCAGTGACAGAGAATTGTGTATGCTGTCAGTTCTCCTCCTCTCCTTCACCCACCTATCAACACCTTTTCTGAAGGATTGTTTACACTTAATGTTGTTATCGTTTGGGTATGACTACCCAGGTATCCTCAGCCTGGCCACCATTCAGTTTTAGAAATTATTTTTCGATTGAACGGCTTTTAAGACTCATGAAAGCCTTCTCTGTCTAACTCTACAGACTGGTGGGAATGAAAATTGAGGTAGTGATTTTGTCTGGCAGGTTAGATCGGCAGGCTGATATAATTCTTTGCATTTGGTTTACAACCCCCAAAAATGAAGCACTTCTACTAATGAGCCTTCGTTACAGGTTGCATATGTCGGCTAATTCCAAATGGCCACCCTCCGGTCTTCAGTCATAAGTACTGTGACGTGTTCAACGTCATCCCTTCAAGTCTGTTTCACTCATTGCTGGGGAAACCTCGTATTACGTAAAAGTAACAACAAACTTGCACACGCTGATCGCTGCAGTGCTCGGCTATGTAATTGTAGCAGGACATTTTTCTTAGCCTATACATTTGGCATTATGCTACCCAGCTTTTATAGGGTAGGCTGCGATAATAAAATGCATTTTGATTACCTATATAGCCTATACTTCTACATCTTTCTGTATCATGATGCAGCATTTTAATACAGTACTTGTTTTACACATTCATAATAAGTTTGTTTTGTTTGTTTAGTTGGCAATTCGAAAAACTTCATGTCCGTATTGAAATGAGTTGAATTAAATCAGACATTAAATGCTCCCCAAACAGACTCTCTGGAAGTCTGCAGAAAGTCAGCTTGAGGCTTCTTGTGGACCGGATGAATTGTGGATTTGGACAGCACTCAGCACTGGCAGACTTCCTGGTATCGTGCCCGCGAAGTTCGCAAAGTCAGCAAAGTCTGAAAGTCTGCAAGTGCGGTGAAGTCCAGAGATTTCGATTCAGCCACTATGAGTTGTAAGCTTTTCTAAGAGTGATTCCCCCCTTCAAACCCCACAGCTGGTTTCATTTGAATAATTGGTAGAGGTCTGAAGATCTAGTATTTTTCAAGAAAAATGTAAAGATTAGAGAAAAATCAAAAAGTTAATTGTGCAATATCCCATCCCTTTAACCATCTTAGGACCACCAGCTTTATGTTTTCACTTCTGAGGCCTCTGTTTTTCTCATGTTTCTTTTTACAGATGGCTGGGTGACTTCTGCTTTGCTGTTTAGGTATGATTAGTTTCTGCTCATGCAACACACATTGTGATAAATTGTGATTTTGGCTCATCAGTCAGGTGTATTCTGGTCCTTTGGGGTTCAGTCACAAGTTATTTTTCCTCCTTACACTCACATTAGTATCATTCAGAATAATGACATTTTAAAAAATGTGTTTGGACCTCAGTGAAAAGGAGTAATTTAGCAGATTTACTACTTCTAACGTGACAGTCGGGCGTCATCCTCTGCAATCACATGTCGCTGCACCGATAAGGCTCATAGTTATAGACCCTCACGTTCACTCTGCATGCTGACGTGTGCTTGCTGCTGTTACTGCTGCCTCCACCTGCTTTGGTTCTGCTCTGCTTGTGCACACCCTGGAGGGCGTTTATTTCTAAATTAATAACCATTGGGGGATTATTTGAAATGGTCCCTGCATGTTATTAATCACTGTGCTAAGTATTTTATTCTGCTGCGATGTATTGCCGACAGAATTAAGCTTGAAACAAGGAAAATAACGGTGCAACTCAAGGTAGACGACACATTTCTTCTCCTAAGCAGTAAAGATCTCACATATTACACATCTGTCTTATTTGAAACGTCTCCTCAAAGGATCGTAACACATCTTTGATCCAGACTTGTTTTCCAATGAATTCAATAATGATAATAATCTCCTTTTGTTAACTTGCATCACTCTGCAGTCTAACCCTGTTCTCTTTCCAGTGTCTCTTTGTGAATGCATGCATTTATTACAAACTCTTATTTACAATTTACAATGTATTACACAGCCTCCATCTGTGATTTGCTTACCGCCATCATATAATCTCCAGAAACTGGTCACTCCCAGCATGTAAAGGCAAACAGCAGCCAACCCAGACTCAGTGCCCATTTAGTCACCACAACTTATATCCAATGTTTGATCTTTCAAGCTATTTCTCCTACGGTCTACTCCCTAGACAGCAATGGTGTCCTTCCTCTCTTCACACACACAGACACACATATAGACTTGTGTATGCACACTCAAGTTCTGGCCCCATTTCTTGGCATCGGTGTTAGTGTGTTTGCATGGAATGTGTTAGTCCTATTTTTGGCCCTCATTATCTCTTTCTTTTATACTATAGCCTACTTTTCTATGTGTTTGTGTCCTTTGTTTTCTGTCTTCACTTTGTGAACAATCTGCTTGTTGAAAGTGTTTTATAAATTAATTAAACGTGACAACTGATCGTTTTGGAGAGAACATCTTTCTATTTCTGTGCAGGCCCCTGACGCATGGTGGATTTGGTTACTGTTACGTTTGTCAGTGCATTTAAAACTAACCTACACATATTTATTTTACACAAGGAGACTTGAAAGAGAATTTGATACTGGTCATCATGTAAACTGGGTATTTAGTTTAGATGTTCGGAATTAGGCCTAATTCCTTATGTAGGATTTTCAGATGAAGACATGTGGGATATGCCGATATTATTTGAGTTTTAGGAGCATTCTTTGGACATATATACAGCACTTTTGGAATATGCGTCTCAATTGAGGTTTTTATCGCAGTTTGCGACACACAGCCTCTTGCCTATTTACAGCCAGCTCTGTGCGTTGTACACAAACCAAGCAGCCAGCCGTTTGCAGGGCTGGGGTACAGATGAATGCCCACCCTTCTGGTTGGAAGGACTGCGGTTGCTGGAGTGTAAACAGACAGAGCTACTAACGCTATCCTAAACTCTACCACTATGAATTGCGCATCAATTGCAACCGCTCTCTGTCTCTGTCTCAGGGTCAGATTCACAAAAGATGTTGCGCTAATCTGTAATATCATGAGCGCAATATCTTTTGTGAATCTGACCTTGAGACGGGCACAAACATAATGCCCATAAAGCTTTGTAGCTCAGTGCAATTTGGCGTTTTATTGTATCTGATTGCAATTATGTAAATGTTGCCTTTGCACCAAGAACATAATAGGCAGAATAATGTGGAGAGAAAAAGAAAGATGGCTTGATTTGAAGCAGAGGAAAGTCTGGGTGTGACAGCCCTTATACATGCGCTTCAGTTACTAAACTCTCTGAAGATGCTTATAATTTCACTTGTACTGCATCTGGTTATTAGTGCTGACCTTTGTGAATTGGACTGTTTTTGCAATGAGGATCATTTGCATAGAAAGAGGCCAATCTTGCGCCAAATGTATGTCTTTTACCTCATTTAAATAGGCGTAAATAGCACAGGAGCACTGAGATGCTATTTGCTTGGCAGCACAGATAGGGGTGCATTTCCCCCTTGCAGGGGCTTTGAGATTCACACCATTTATTTTTTATTCTTATTTGTGCAGGTTTAGTGTCCGCAAAACATGCACAATGTGCTATTCTAAACAGGGCTTTTAAAAGAAAAAGTAATTTAATCTGTTACTTCTGTAAAATTAAGCTAGTTTACAGGCATTCAGATGTTTTCCGCAGAAACATCACTGTTTACTCGGTTCCTTAGACTCTTGCTTTTGTATTTTTGGAAAGGATAGGAAGCAGACACTACCCTCAAACTCCTTGAATTCTACAAACGCGACAGCATGTCGTAAAATATAAACCTGGACAGTTCTGCTGTGTCAACTGTAGTTTTGTTGCTAAGCTATAACTGGACAATTGCTGTCTGGGGGACGGCTTTATTTAATGGTTAATTAAAATGAAAAAAATAATAATAATAATGTTATTAGCTTTAAATCTTCTTAGCCATATTTCTTCAAGTCCATGTTTTAATACTCTAGACTTAACCAGAGTTAATTACCCCGTCCACTAATGAGCTTGTCACTGTTGGATTCACTTGCTAATGTCTCCTGCAGGTCCATTTGAGTGAAATGCCACATTTTCAATGCACATCGAGTCATTCGCTTTCTGGGCCCAGAACATAGATTTTTTTTGTCATTTCACGCATCGCTGCACTTTTCTGAGACATCCCTGTGTCTTTGGGCTCCAACGTAAGACACTTAAATCACTGGAGAACACAGCAGCTTTTATTTTCTCCTGGAGCTCCTCTGTTAGTGTCTCTGACAGCTACCACAGACAGATGCGCTCCCTTATGTCTAATTCTACATCAGCATCTGTCGTCTATTTTTTTAGTTTTTTATTATGCATTTTAGATCCATCCAATGAAACTGCACTGAATTTGAACACCTGCCCATCTTTATTCCCTTAAAGGGGGGGTTATAAAGTGGAAAGTCTTGTCGCAGCAACAGCTCACCTGTCATGCTGCTTTTTGGTTCTCCAGGCCATGCTAAATGCAGATTAACAAAATACAGAACAAAGTAGGGAATTCAAGATGCACGACTGCCAAATCCCCGTTTTGTCGAATCTTCAACATGCAGAAGAAGTGCAATGTGCAAATGTTTCTGTACATTTTTTCAAGCCAAATAAAGTGAGTAACAAAAAGACAAAACTTAGCAAGCGTTTCACAGCAAGCTACGGCCACCTCCTGCAACATGTAGGAGGTGGACGAGTTCAACATCCTCCCAAACAGGCACAGAGTCCTCACAGTTTGACTTTCACACTCAAACTGAGATAATAAAGAAATTAAGGTTCCTGATTCCACAAAATGAAGCAGGTCCAAGCTATGACTGTTATCACAGTTTGCAGGTTAATGTTTGCTTTGAACAGGTTTTGTTGATGTATTAGAAGCCATTAAACATCCAAATGTTGCTCCATGCCAGCTGGAAACTATATTGCAAAACTCTGACTACTTTAGTAGTGTTGCTTCAAATCTTTTTGAAAATACCAAATCCAGAGTTTTGCTATTTTCTAAGCTGGAGGAACATTTCCTGCAGCGGACGTGGGTCGGTGAGGTGGAGTCCCTCTAGACTTTTACCTACTTATTTACTTTTTTATGTATGTTTATTTGGAAGCTTGTATGAAATGTTTTTCTATTGTAAAGGTCCTTTGAGTATCTGGAAAAGCGCTACACACACAGTACATTAAAAGTATTTTTAGTATTATTTTTATTATAAACCTCCACAAAAGCTTACCTGTACTCGATGTGATAGTTTCTTGTCCGACCGTTTGTCCGAGCAGGTCATACTGGTTCAGGCGGGAGCTTTCTCCTTCCACCACCACAGAGTCGGAGGCATTTCGAGTCCAAGCATAAGTCACTTCTGAGATTGTGTAGGCATCTAAACAATAGAGAAGAGGGATAAACCCATAGGGGATCAATCTGGGGCAGCCACAGCTATCGATGATTTTTCGAGAAAGTATTTCAGTGACCCAAATGAAAAGCCCCGACTACATTGTGTTTGAAGCTGCGTTTCTATTAAAAAAAAAGGAATACTGTAGAGAGAAAACATCTCTCAGTGTCTGAAGATGGAATTCATAAAACGTCAACAAGCAAAATTGATGCACGGTGACATTTGCCCTTTTCAATCAGTCACACAGCAGACACTGAATATGGAATTTGAAAGCTTGTCTGCTAACCTATGAATATCTGATGGAACAGAAAAACAGATTTCTTCCCTCAATATACATTATTGAAATATTCTGCCAATCATGTCAGGCTACAGATAGTTGTATTAGTTTTCAATAGAGGAGCTTCATGTGGTCATACTGTTGGTCACCACATAAATGCATTGAAAGTAAATGGGACATTTAATTAATGTGAGAAGTCAAGGCCTTTCAGACCCACCATGTTCTGAAGCTCTGATACTTAATCATCCCTAGATTTTAATATTTATATAATATCTTAAAAGCAGCTTAAAGCAAAACATCTTCATCCAAATGTTAAGAAGCCATGGCAATAAAGAGTCATTCAAACAGATTTGAATTGAGAAAAATAAAGTATTTGGATGAGTTTACAGTCCATTTCCCCATATTTTCCAGTGACATTTCCACTCAATCCTTTATCTGTCAGTTATTCTTAATATATCTGTTTATTGCTGTATATTTTGTTTTGAAGGGCTACTGCCAGAAAAGTGAGCCATGCATTACAGCTTCACTCGGTTCTTAGGCTGCTCTCTTGCTAAAGAACCGGTGAGGAAAAGTAAAAAAAAAGAGAAGAAAATAGCATTTTACTTAAAGGCCCCTCAGGCGCTCTCATCATCAGAGTTACTCACAGCTGCCAAATTTTAGTGGACAGGAATGAAAGTCCATGGGGAAATCCTCCAGATGCATTGGGCACTCTGCATGCACAGTTAACCTGCATCCAATTCACAGAAAATTAAGGAGACTTTGCAAATGCATGAAAAGTAAACAGCACAGATTAGGCACAGTCTCAAAAAAACAAAAATCAAAAACAAAAACCTCACAAGCCTCATGCACTATTCAAGACGCTTCCCATCTGTAACGCCTCGAAACTAAAATTATTCACTTGACTGTAAACAGCAGAGCAAAGTAAACAAGGTGCTGCAGAGACCAGCAGAAATCAAAAAAAGAATGTGTGTCTGCGTGAGATTGTAGCTCTTTGATAAGAAACTGCATTGTGTGCAACTCGACTATCATACATTATTCAACCGCTGTGAAAATTAACTTGCAGTTGTTTATCATTCAAATTGATTTTCTTGAAAGGCATGTTGACAAAAAAGATCCTGAATTACATAAAATAGGATGCTTGAAGAATATATTTGAACATTGATTGTGTATTGCTTCTGACCAGGGTAGGTAGGTCTGTCATAGAGAGTAAGCTGAGAGGATCGATCCCTCTTTCATGTCTGTACACTAAATATGCTCTCACTTCGAATGTTATTAGCCAATTAAATGGCTGTTATCAGTTTTCTTCCGGAGCTTATATATTAGGTGTTATGGGCTACCTCTACCTCCTAAATGACTCAGTATGAATCGTGTGAAACCAAAAGTCTGCGTACTGACATACATACGTACGTAACGTACTTAACTTACGTGACTTCCATAATGGACGTAACAAACGTACTTTGGGGTAGGTGAAGTTTCCCCCCGTCTGAAGCATTTTAATGGTAGTGATAACTGATAATGGCCATTTAATGGGCTGATAACATTCAAAAGTGGTGCATCTAATATAAAGCTACATCCAATAGCTGTTAGCTTAGCACAAACACAGCTTCTAAAGCTCACTTCTTAATGTAAAAACGCAAAATTGCGGTTTTACGGGGTGTTTTGTGCCAGACTTTTAAGCTAATGGGCTGCTGGAGGAAGCTTCACATTAAGCGTACAGACATGAGGGTGGTGTCATTCTTCTCAACTTACTCTCGGCAAGAAGCAAATAGGTGTGCTACCTACAATGTTGAACTATATCTTTAGATCCATCTGAGCACATTAAAAACTAATAAAACGTTGTGACTTTTCTTCAGACACGCTCCTGGGACTTGAATTACCTCATGGTGTACAGCAGTGTCCCATCATCTTTGATCCTCAACAGTTTATTAGGCATGGTCATGTTATGAGCCACGGACTTTTTCCCGTTGTGGAAGAAGGTGTCCGGAGTCCAGATTTTACTTGCCATCAGGTTGTTAAGCGGAAGAATATTCATTGGTCCATTAAATTTCAACCTCTCATCCTTCCAGCTTTGCCGGAAGAAAACGTCTATGGTGTACTCCTGTGGGCAGAGGGGACAAATGAATAAATAATCAAACAGTATATTTATGTTTCAACTTTCCACTATAGGAGAATGAGCCCCATTTCTGCTGTAATAAATGCAAAATAAAACACGGGGCACTTCCCGCTGCCCTGTTTTGTCGGAGCCTACAAGCAGCAGCTCTTCACGACTGACTTCACCTGCCACTTTAAAACCCAGCCACTGAATGGCTTTCCCTGTTTGTCAAAGCTCCATCAAGGTGAGGCTCGCTCTCTCCGTGTTCCTCTCAGCTCTCTGAGCCGGTGTTTTCCTAAGCTGGCTCTGAGGCCGAGAGAACCCATTGACCTACAATCCTCTGTTGTCAAAGAGAAACCACACACAAGAGAGGATTTAGGGCGAAAAGCACTGCACAGTGAAATGTGTGTACGTGCCCGAGCAAACGTGTGTGTTTGTGTGATTTGCACACACAGCAAGTGAGAGGGAGACGGAGATAAATTTATCCAGAGTGTTTTTTTCTTGTCACAGTTGAAAGGCCTCTGACATTAAGGTCGTAGGGCACTGAAAGCAAAACTAACAAGTTTCATTTAGGAGCTTTTACTGTAAATTACTGTAAGGTTTATTACAATTTGGGTCACGTTGTCGTAGTTCTGGCCATCTTTAGTATTGGTCATGATAACATTTTAGCCACTAAAGTACTTGAGGTATTGAAACAAGCAACATTCCTCCTACAAATCTATCAAGGCAGGAAATACGAGGAGTCAGGTGATCAGACAAGTTTTAAACAAGCCGACTGCAGAGCTAATTATTTTAAAGTGAAAATGAATGCATCTGAAATGTCACTAATAATCTGTCATTACACAAATGAACAGATAGTTTGGATATAATCTTACCGTTGCCTTTTTATTGTTTTACCATCCAGATCATTCTTGCTAAACTGAGGGGCCGTTTCAAGGAAACATTTGGTGATATTTTACAGTTTTCTTGTCAGCATATCGCATGAAAAGACCAGAATCAACAATGAATGTATCCGATGAACAAGTCATGTCTAGATTTTTGTCCAGAAATGGTTTAAACGGTTTCTTCATTATGGTGTAACATGGGCACTGTTGTTGATCTTGAGTCATGTCACCGACAACATCGTGCTGCCATAAATACTCACTGGCCAAATGTGTATTAATGCATGACTGACAGTAGTCCCCCAACAAAGGCACCATTTCCATCATTTGCGCATGTTTGGTAAAAACTACAGTTCCCAACTTTTTTACACTTTTTTTCTACACCTAATGTTCATTTAACTTCTGAATAAATAATAATGTACTTTTTCAAACCTTGGGTGTTTTATTTATTCTGAGCTACGTACTCAGCGATGACCTCTGTTAGTGAAATTGAAGGAAATGAAGTTGAGCCCTGTCAGCGGTTTGATGTCTGTCCATCTGTTTGTTTGTTTACAACATTATTTTGAAAGAGACATCAGGAATGATTTGGCTGGATCTGGGATTTCCTCCATGAGATCATTTTAATTTCTTAGTCTTTATTATTCTGTGTCCGAGATCTGATCCACACAAGTGACGTTTTGTGTTTAACTGAGTGCCCTCTAGTTTACATATCTTTCAGAGGCCACTGCATTGAACTCAAACATCATAAGTGCTAAATCAACGGATCAATCACTTGGAAAATGGGTCTTCAACAACAGAAGGGATGCTGATGTTATGATGTGAGGGGCGGGCGCATGTTTCAGAATGATAAACAGGAAAGCCCAGGATAAACAAAGGAGTGACTTGAATAACAAGAGGACTTTCAATAATTTATAGGGTGAAAATTGTCAGATGAAAAGACATCGTGCCGTGGTGTGGAAAACTCAGAATCGTGGTGTGTGTGAGTGGGGAAAGAGAGGGACATGAGGCAACTACAATAAGGAGGGAAAGCTGTGATGATGCTAAAAATAAAGCAAAAAAAAGCATCTTTTCTTTTTTTAAATATGTTATGAACAGAGAGTACGTCTGTGTTGTTCTCCAAGCGTTTATCCAGCAGCAAAGATGTGGACGAATAATTAAACACAATAAATAAATGTCCATTATCTCTGCTCTCACCATGTCTGTGTCTGAAACTGGTCCGAAGCTGGTGACGTAGATGTTTGTCTTCACCTCAGTGATCCTGTCTGGATAAGAAACAACAATCAGGCATCAAAACACCAAAGAGGTCAAAACAATGTTAAAATGCTTCTTTTTGTGTGAAGAAAGTGGGATTTCTTTTACGTAGTTTTCTACAAACTGTTTTGTTACAGGCAAAGAAACCTTTTTATTTTAAGGAGAAACAAAGACAATTGAGGAGAATTGCTTTGGGTTTAAAAGGTCCTGAAAAAACAATGAAGTTTAAAGTTATAATCTATAAGATTTTCATAAAAAAAAGACTATACTATCTATGGTCATCATTTATTTTCTGCAACAGCCATTTAATGTATTGAAGTAATTTAAATGTTTAGTGACGGAGTCAGCCATTACATTATAAACCTGGCTTACTTTATTGTCCTACAACCTTATGATACTGTGAACTGCTGTTGCTTCACATTAAAAACATTTTACCGGCGAAAACACAGGGAGGCTTTTATTGTGAAGCAGTCACAGGAAAGGCAATGTATTTGTATATGCCGAGATAAACGCTGACAGCAATCGCTCATCAAAAGTGAGCCTACAGAACAAGACATGGTCAGGATCAGAGTCATACATTGCAGCAAGTGATGGAGCGAGACGCTGGTGACAGGCTGCACACCTCCAACTCCTTTCACATCACACCTGTTTTAGCCTCTTTACATTGTCTCCCTGTTTGTTTTGGGATAGATCAAAATGTAAGTCATCCTGGATTTCCAGGGTCTTCTAAATGACCAACTATAAAGTTGATAACGTCTCCAAATCAGCATATTGCCGACGATATAATCCACAAACTCTCAGTATCCTCGTTAATTGCCTTTTACTAATAATAATTCCTTGCAAAGCAAGTGTTGTCAACAAGTCTTGATAACTCACCCCCTAGCTCTAGTAAATCTTAATTAAAGAGTGTCTATCCTAAGCTTTCTACAACCAAAGACAAGTGCCTTAAGCAGGTGGCGGCTGGAATGAATGACATGGCCTTGTGCCCTGACAAAATTATATAATTACTTAATTTGTGCCCGCAAATGAATAAAAATGTGGGATCGATTTAATTAAATTGAGGTAACAAATCATATCTTGTGTGTACAAATAAGTAAATCGTGGCCTTAATATATTTCTCTCTCTCTCTGGCCACTCCCGGGCTCTGTAGATCATTAAATAACAAACAGTAAGGGATGTCAACAGAATTTATAAATGTGAGTAAATACATCATGCTCTGAATATGCACCAACAGCTCTGCACATCTAAAGATGAAGTTTTTTCTTAAGGTTATACACGGTACACCAATAATGACAAATTTGTTGCTGATAAATCCACATTATTCTTTTTCCCTTTGTCATTTGTTTGCACGTCAGATGAATTGTGTACGGACTCGGTTCACCTATACGTGACCTGCGGAAGCAAATTCACAGGCAACTCTTGTAAGATTAGATCAAGTGAGCCACCGCGCCACCCAAGCTATGATTTTAAGCGTATAAATCTTGCCCTAAATGTTCACACTGATGTGACAGATAGGAAGAGTAAAGCTCCCATATGCTTCCTATTCAAGTGGTAATGTGCTACGTGCACCAGCGCGGCTGCATCAGGTCCATTTGCTTTCTCTACACTCTGTCTCTTTCAATAATTACTGAAGCTCG
The DNA here is from genome assembly GCF_900634415.1 of Cottoperca gobio. Lineage (NCBI taxonomy): Eukaryota > Metazoa > Chordata > Actinopteri > Perciformes > Bovichtidae > Cottoperca > Cottoperca gobio. Next base: position 20,372,555 of record NC_041364.1, read on the forward strand.
ATCTCTCATGCTCGGTCAATTCAAAAAGCTTTCACGTTTTACTCTACACTCTGTACTACACAGCAAACAGCATCTCACATTCAATAAAGAGATCATTACTCCTCGGTAAAGTGCTCTCGTGCATGGCAAGGCGAGTCGCCGTTCAAGCCCCTCGAAGAGGAGGACGGATTATGAAAAAGAGGAAGTGGCAGGTTGCCGGGTAATAGGTGCAATCCATTTAGCAAGACATGCGGAGGGTGCATTTATTTATGTAAACTAGGCCTTTGTATGTGAATCAGGCTGATTTAAATTGATTAGTTTTTATTGTGGCTCACAGAGGCCTCCATTAATTTGATTTCTTTAAAGACAAATGCTCTTTGTGGATACACACATGAAACACCATCTGAGTAAAAACCATGTTCGACACTAAACGCAGTCGCACTGCACTGCTTCTCCTCGTAGAAAGATACACTTTAGTGTAACGTAATGAGGGGAACTTCTCACTGTCTGTGTCTGAGATTGTTCACTAGTACAGTGCGTTGTATTGTGTGTTGGACATTTTGTTGTGTTGTCCGAGTGTCATACCTTAAATACTGGACTCAAATTATTCCACAGTGCAAATTAAAAAGTAGTATGGTCCCTACCCAAGAGCTAACTACCATAATGCGTTGTGAAGATAGAAAAAAGGTAAATCTTACTACCAGATGAGAATAATGATGAGTGAAATTTTAGTTATTTCTCTATGAAGCATTCTGTGTACAGTATTGTGACTACAGGCACAGCCAATGCTTAATGCCATGAAATGTGAATCAGTACGGTTTTTTTAAACTTCTCTCTTGATCACAGAAACATACAGAAAAATGTTTTTTGGGGTATTTAAAAAAACCGTTGATCCTGTGTTGGTATTTGATGTGTGGTTATCATGCATTTTGTATAAAGAATATTTTTCATTTAAGTCTAAGTTGGCTTTGTCCTACTCAGAGCATTTCTTACATTAAACAAATTAAATAAATACATCTTGTTGTTATTGTATCGTGCACATTTTCACAGAAATATTGACTTAGTGATTATGAAATGTAATTTAATTTAGATATGTTGTGCTTACCAGAGCATTGCTTCATCGTTTTGTAGTACTGATGTAATTCTTGTATATTTATGCTGTGTTCTGTGTTCTGTGTTGTTTGCTTGGTCTCATGGATTGGTGGTTGTTCTTTGTAAATGTGTATACAGTATATGCAGTTTATGCGGGCTTGTTGTCATTTGTTAATTAACCAGGGCCGACAGTGTGCGGGAAATGAATTTTGTTATATCACAGCCTGCATAAAAAAATCCCAACCCTGCATGAAAAATACCCCACAAGAATAAACAATAAACAAAAGTCTGTAGAGAACCAAAACCCACCACCAAATGACAGCTCCAGACCATTTGCATTGCATGAGTGGAGCAAATTCACAAGCAAAACTAACCATATTTGTACATATGATGCATCCACAGAAGCAAACCTAGAAAAGCACAGCCCTCAGGGAAAATCTGTGTTTTCTATTTAAAAATATCCAGAGTGCATTTATTGCCGGAGGATGCCAGGACACTTATTTAAAGGAACAAGGACAATACCTAAAGTTCATTTATTCAGCAAGAACAGTCAGAAACATGTGCTTTTCATATAATCTGAATCACATGGTACAGATGGGCCTACTGAACCATGTTTAATTGGTCAGACAAAAAAACCTGTCTGTGTGAGAGGATGGTACATCCTGCCGTGCAACTACACAAAGGTCAACTTAACTCTCGCCAGTCAGGACATAGATAAAGAGCATGAACAAAAACCCATTACATCAAACATCATACAATGATAAAAGTTTGCATACAGTATCAGTTTCAGGCTATGGAGTTCTTACCATCACATAATAGATTCTATGACATGATGATGATAGTGTCATTTAGCAAGTTGTATGCTCATATATAGTCATATTTGACCCAATGTTATTGTAAATATATTTATTGGTGTTAAGATTGAATATGACTGTTACCTCTTCTTTAAACAGATGCGCGGATGGATGTTTACTAACCAAGATAGTCTGGGATGCTTTATACTCAAGACGTGAGAGACTTCAGAGTTCGTACTTAACTTTCTATTCATCAGCTCCTGTAAGTAACTTTAGCCAACAGCTATGTTTCCTTTCATCGACTGCATCATTTGAATTGTGACATAACAATCTTGCTTTAAAGCTGAAACTCAATGTATAGCTCTGAGCATGAAGTCGTAGTTAGATGATATTAGATTAGTATCAGAAGTGTGAATATGAACAGAAGTGAGCTGCCTCGCAGTCGCACTAATGGTGATGTGGGAGCAACCGTGCTTTCTGCATTCACTCACTGCAGCCTGGCTATATTTCAGTGGAAGTGACAGAAACCAATTGCTGCATTTTAAAAGTGTTACAATTTAGTCTAAAGTTGTTACATTATAGGCTCTATATACTGTGTTGGCTTCTGAAACCTATAGACATGTTTAGCCATAAAAAGGCAGTGGTTATGTTGTATTTCCTGTAAATAAATTAAAGAGAAACGTGCAGCCTAAACCCACACAGTAATTCATTCATTGTTGAAATGATTACAGTTGTTTTTTTTCTCTCTCCCCTGAAACCTTCTAGTAGCCCCAAGGGGACACGTGGGTTCATCTTGAAAACCTCTGCCCCAGATTCATCTTTTCCATCTTCATCATTTTATTATAAATGGGAGCTATAAAATGTTTCATCTCTTGTTCACTGCAATAAGATACAGCAGAGTGCTCATCTGGATAGGTTTAATGTCGCACACCTTAGGAAAAACATCTAAACACAAACTCAATGCTCCACCTTGATATAGGAGCCGACCATTTCGTGTGCAATCTAATGCAATCTATGGCAACAGGCCTGCAACTGATTCTACCTTTATGAAGCTTTTTTTATGCTTCATTTTGCCGGACACAGTGTCTGAGAATTGTTAGGGTTATTTTTGTTAATGCTGTCTCCATGGAGGGAATTGAAAAATGTCACTGAACTATCATGTTGAAGAGTAAAATACAAAGATGTGGGATGATAAAGCCACTAAGTCGAATGATTATGGGGCAAAATACATTTTGCAATACGCTGTATGACGGTAATGTGTAATGATGCTGTAAATAAATGACATTTATTTGATATTTGAAGATTCATACGGAGAGAGATTTTAGCGCACGGTATATTTTAGATACAGGCTCTTTTTCTAAAGTGGCACGCTACTTGAACCATGGAAACAGTCAAAGGGACTGACTCTGTATGCCAGAATATACTGTGTGTCTGAGTGAACACACTCATGCAGCTGTGATGAGGTGCTTTTTCAGCCATTATAAACGTGTTATAAACTAAGGCTCAGTGAAGCGTTTACATGTTTTTCCCACAGATGAGACATGAAGCTCTAATGTGTCTACAATGTGGAAAACTCCATCTGATGCCATTTCTTCTGTTCTTAGACTAAATTCTGCTCCACAATGTAGCCCCTGTGTACATTAATGGGTACACTATGGTGCTACATCTTGAGCGCTGGGAGTTTAGCGCCCGTCGGGGCCAAATTTGATTGTTTTTTAAAGTTTTTTTTATGTACACTTAGGATGAAAGCTTCTAACTTATGTTTGAATGTTACATTTTATTTTAGATCACCTAAGTCTGCCCTTAACACGATCACTTCTCCAGAGCTGTCTGTTGGAGGAGAATCATCAGTTAATGTAGTCTGCTGACGCGTTTTCACTGCATCTAATCAACTCCACTCACTTTTATTTTGTTTATAAGAGTTATAGATAGTAGCCGCTCCATCTCTATCGAGGTTCCAAGGGATCCACCTCTTGGCCGATACCAAAAGGTGGAGATGAAATACTGCAGACCACTGATTAGTCATGTGACACGTGACAAGCGCAACACGGGACATCCTGCATAACCAGCGTTTTTGAAATAGCCAAACAACTGTCAATAACGGCTGCAATTTATTTATTTACTCAATCCAGATTTATTTAAATGGTAGCCGGCAAAACTACGCTATACATCAAAACGTACAATTGACGAACAGCAGATGTTCCTCTGTTTGCTTGTAGGTGAAAGGATTGAGCGAGTGTCGCGTTGAAGATGACGTCACGGTAGTTTCACGAGACGTTTCACTGATGGGGTTCTAGAAAAGGACCTGGTACCAAAAGTTAGCTGAGTCAAGCCCAACCATGCAGTGGAACTGAGGCATGAATCCATGTATAATTGATTCAATCATATAAATGTCCAATGGACTACAAAAATCTTGTCAAAAGTGCCAGAGATAAATCACAAATGACAAGAAACAAACTCTATATTTATATTTTCTAGGGATGTATTGAGTACACATTTTGATGCATAAACAATATTTGATGGAATATTCCATCAAATATGATCATAAAGGGTCTTAAAGTAAGATACTGAGCTACAGTGTTGTAATAGGCAAAACATTTATGCTTTTCCTACACAGTCGGCCTAAATAAGCTAGCAGCACCATTACTGTATGTCCAGTTGTACAAGCTGAACGCTGCCAAGCTAAAGGAGGTCTGTTCCCCATATGGCAGCTCCTGGACTGGGCTGATGGCCCCAGGAATTTGAATTTCAAATGGAACCAAATCCTGAGGGAGGAGCTCAGCTTTGGGGTGAGGGGCCAGCTGGAATTGAGATGCCAAGCCAAACATGGAGGATGATGGGAGAGGTGAGGATGGAGAGGGGAGCGCTGTGGCCACAAGAGAAGACACAAAATGTCTTCTGTCGAGAGTGAGAAAAAGTGAAGGCTATCAAGCTTATGTATTTATCAAACCTAACAGAAGCTTAGAAAAATCACTTTTTAATATTGTATATGTTGAAGCTTTTTGTTGAACTTTTCCAACATTTAGATTTACTTATATCACAAAATGACATCACAAACCACAATGCCACAACTTCCATAAAAGCAATAATACCCAATGCACAAATACTAAAAATATATATTTAGTATTTATATATATATATATATATATATATATATATATATATACACATATACTATATTTATATATATGCATTGTCCTAGTTGAATTCTTAAGGAGTGTTTTTTAAGATTTTCAAGCTTGACATGTCCATAGAATTCTCTGACCATTTAGAGCACATGTGTCAAACTCAAGGCCCACAGACTGGATTTGACCGTCGCAAATTTAGATCATGCCCACATGGCAGTTTAGATTCTCAAATAAATGTTGGCATTGCCTCATTGTAGCTGAAGAAGAATTGATGAATTTGCATCAAATAAAAGATCTCCGCTGTCTGGTGCCAATCCATGTGGCTAAATAGCTCGACAACATTGATGCATCATATTTAGGTCTGTGAAATAGGTTGCATGTGAGTTTTGATTGACTACAAAGTTTATTTGTATTTTTTAGGGTTTTATGTGAAGTTGATTGCATGTTAAAAGGCTGTATGAGACATGTAAACCACATGATCAAAGATCTATTTTTATTTTTTGGAGAGTATATGGTACATGGAAAAATATAATTAAAGATATTTAATTTCTTGCAATAAATTAAAGCATTTCAATAAACTATACAGTATATGGCTAGCCTTTGATGTGATCCTCATTTCCCAGAGTGGTCCTTAATGAAATTGAGATTGACCCACCTGATTTAGAGTTTAGTGGTGGCTTGGCAGATTTCCATTGAATTACCAGTAACTATTGAACCAGAACTATGACAGACCAAGGCTTTCAGACTGTGTACCTGAAAGTGCAAACATCTCCAGCATCTACTCCAAATATTATAATTTCTGTGTCTCGTCATAACAATCGACTTTCAATGCTACATTTTACTCAAAGCTCTCCTTTAAAAATATACATAATATAATATATAATATTATATAATCCAAGAAGGAATGAATCCAGGATGTTAGAAAGATCCAGCAGATTTTCCAAAAATTCAACCATGCAGCACAACCAAACTGACACTACACTCACTCATTCAGCGGGCATTTCCCAGAAATATTTAAGCAAGAAAAAAACCCTCTGCCGGGTTAAATGTGGCCAGTGTGGCTGCTGTGACTTTCCAGGAAGTGGAGTGAGTGTTATATAACCTAAGTATTTTGTGCACAGAGTGTATTTGTCAGTTTATTCTTCAGTGGATTGTTGACAAAGGTTATCAGTACTACAAATCAGATTTTTGTGTTTTCACTCCAAATGAGCTATCAACCGTGCGGTTTCATAATAAATGAGGACACAAAACATTCAAATGGGTAGGTTGGATATTAAATGATAAAGTTAAATGATAAAGTTTTGTACATCCAAGGATAGTAGATAATTTCCTTACCCCCAAGACCTGGCCGTAGACGGTTGTCATATCCATCCAGCAGACTGTCCAGGATCCGTGTGAACAGGGTGATGTTGGTTTTAAAGGCATCAGATGTGGCATCGGCATTCACTGACCTAGTCAACGGACACACAATAACAACATAAAGGGACACTTCAACCAACAGGAATTTGTTTGATTAAATTTTAAAGCTATTTAGTCTCATAACTCTGTTTTCTACAGAAGCCTGATTTATGGGGGGGGAAAGGGGTTGTTATTATCTGGCAGAGACTTCACACATGCCCACGCAGACGCACACACATACATATTGTTTCTCATCCACATGGATGACCCAGTTCAAGGCAGAACATTTGTGAGCCATCTGATCTTGGAGCCAAAACACAACTGAATATGCAAATGTAATCAGAGCTAGAGATTCATGGTAAATAAATTCAGATAAGGTCCTACATTAAAGCTTGACATATTCACCACTGCCGACAGCTCTAGTGGTGTAACAGCCGCAGGATATGGGCATTACTTTAAGCAGGAAATGTCTACAATAGTAATCATTTGGTAACATGTGGGTATTTTCAGTTTGGACCATATTTCGCTAATTAGCACCAGAGAAAGTGTTGGATTGATGTAATTTATATAACTTATAATGTTATAATCTAAAAGACTAGATATATTGTTTTCTTATTTTCAAGTACAGTATGTTCTCTAATATAGCAACAGTATAAATAACACCCATATCAGAACAGCTAGCATATTTTTAGGCTCTGTTAACATCATTAATCATCAAATCTGCATTAGCATGTGAAGGAAACCTTAGGTGGAGGAAATGATGACTTAAACCTTCACATTTCTTCCTTAACCTGTTCATTCACATCTGTTCAGCTAATTTATTTTGTTCCATGTTAACATTAGCATGCTAACGTTAGCTGTCTAATATGCTAGCTAGTGCTAAATGCTTAGCCTATTTGGAATTTAGCCGGCTAAGTTATTAACCGTTGGCTAAAAAAAAACTAAAAGCAGGTTTCTGAAGAAGACATTTTCCCAACTATATCAGCTCATACATGACCATTACAGATACTCATAAACATGTTTGTGATAGTTAAGCTGTGTTCATGTCATGTTGTACAGACCTCCCGCCTCCTGCTTGTAAAGTTGGCCACTCACACAGACTACAAGAGTTTGAATAAATCAGTTACAAAATGGCTCCAAAGTAACTCTTGCTGGCAGTTAGGCCTACATCTAAATAAATACAAATTATTTAGCTAATCAGTTTAGCTAATTTAAGAAAAGCAACATAGCGATCTGTGTTTGTATCTGGGTTCTACTTGTTAACAAATAGTGTTGTGTGAGGTTTTCCTGTTCTTCCCTTTCTTTCACAGCCGACATTTGACTGTCATAGTAGGGAAAGCTCAGGTGTTACTAGTAACATTAACGGTGGTTCTGCTATTTAGGTTAGTTTAAGTGTGTGACATTGAGCCAGCATTTAGACCTATAATACTAAACTGAAGCAGTTTGACATAATTGATAGTAATATTAACACCTGTGCTTTTCCTAGCCTACTGTGACATAAAATGTCTTCCGCAAAAAAGGCCAACTGCAAATACAAATACTGAGAATCTACAGTAGACTATTGGTGGGGACATAGTGAATAATGGATTATTTAAATTGTCTCTCATGCTTGTGACAGTGGCTGTTTTTCTCTTTTGTTAATAGTCCTCTAGTGTGAGCGCTCAAATGACCTAAACTGTCACTCCCAACAGGTTATCGAAAGACACCTTTACACCTCATGTGATAATGTGAGATGTCCTCTGATAAAACAGTGGGAGCCAGGCTGTAGTAAAAATGAAGGTGCAAAGCAGATTAGAAGATTTTCAGACATATCAATTTCAACTAATTAGGTCTCATATATATTCCAATATAGGTCTACATAAAACATTTTAAGGCTACTATTTTGCAGGCCAGTTGGCCTCAAAATTGCATTTCAAGATTGATATTAGCTATTATCATAAATTATAATAAGCTATTATAACAACTGTTAAATAATCAAACTAAAGCTGGTCTCTGGAATTTGCATCATCAAATAACCTTAGAAACCACCATCCTATGGATTGTAAAATGTATTATAGGCTAGATAATTAGCCTCATGCCCCCCGGGTTATTTTTATGGTCAGACTGAGGACACTGAAGGCGGTAAACTGCCTCTCCTGCCTCCTGCGCATTGAGTGTCCGCTGATAATGAGCCCGGTGTGATAAAAACTTGATAAATGGAGACCTCCAGTCCCCAGAGACACAGTGAGTGAGTGATCCTCGGCCTACATCTCGTACACTGTCATCGCTTCAAGGCGTCTCCCCATTCAAAGGACTCACCTGGTTTTCCAGAGAGCTGTGAGCGCCAGCAGGCAGATGAGAAGTAGAGGAGCGCTCTCTCTGCTCCACATGGCTGCTTCAACACCTACACACAGCAGGGCAGCCACTGGAATGAATGGAGGCTCAATTTAACCGGCTTGACATGTCAGTGGATTTTTATATAAAGTGACCCATACAGACATGATATCCATCACTTATTTCTGGGGATTCCCTTCAGCGCGCGAAAAAACTGGCAGCAATTAGTATTCACTGACACGTCCCACGCCTCCACTCACTAACATTACTGTTACCACAAATATTGGATTGAGTCAGTACATCGATCTGAGGCTGTATTAACAAGATAGACGATACAAATAATAATAAATGCTGAATTAAACCAATACTATTAGAGAAAATGTGGGATCAAGCTCCCACGCTTCCAGATTCTCCCCACATAATAAATAATAATACAATACATGTTTCCTTTGTGTCTGATGAGGGGATTTACAAAACACAGAAAAAACACAAAAACAGACTCACCTCAAGTGCAGAAAGTACCTGCAGCAGCTGGAATCGTCGAAGATGCAAGAAAGTTAAATCACCACTCTCTTCTGTTTTGATGCGACTGAATGAGTGCAAGTGTGTCATGAGAACAAAGCTGCGAGCATTGATAAATCATAGTCCCAGGCAGCAGCAGGAATGCATCCGAAATGCACTGGCTTTCATAGTGTCCTAAAAATGTTTGAAAAAAAAATGATAACAATGAGATGGAATGAAATTAAATGAAATCTTAAAAAAAAATTAAAAATCAGCAGTTGTGGGAGCTGATCCTGGCTTTATCCTGTTCAGCTTCCCCCTTCAGCTGGTGAAAAAAAAAGCTCGATGTGATTCGTGATAAGCAAGAAGCACATCTCAGTCTCCCTCATCTCTCCACACAAAAACTACAAAGGCTGAGGAGGAGAAACACTGGGTCCTAGAGACAGTTTGGTATGCACTGAGCCTTCAGCCCAGACCTTGGTATGTGAGGATGTTAATGAATGTTGTTTCCTCTCACAGACAATGTATAGTGCCATATTGATTGTGCAATGGTTGTGATAGAAATGGCATGTTTGGAAATGGAGTCCATGGGTTCAACCATTTTGGTATGTTTTGTGTGTCTATACTACCCAGAGTCTTGATTTTATTTTTATTTTCAGGCTTATAAACAAAATAATTGTAGTGTGTGTGAGTGTGTGTGTGTGTGTGTGTGTGTGTGTGTGTGTGTGTGTGTGTGTGTGTGTGTGTGTGTGTGTGTGTGTGTGTGTGTTTGTGTCTGTTTGTGTCTGTGTGTGTCTGTGTGTGGCTGTGTGTGTGTGCGCGCGAGACACAGAGAACAGATGGCCCTCGGACTATGTATTGTGATAGACTAAGTCAACCTTTTTCATTGTAGTTGTTTACAGCATGTAGTCTCATTTGTCTGTCTTGCAGAAACTGACAAATAAAATAAATAAAAATAAAAACCATTATATTTAAAAATAGATTCCATAGCGCTGCTTTGCTTTAGAACTGCACCGCACGCTCTAATGTTGAGCTTTGGGAGCTGTTCTTTCAGGACCACATGATGTATGTCTTTCAGTGGAGCAATGTAACTCCATCTACCATGTAACTACTTCTTCTGTGCATAACAATACTTCTGAATGCAACACCAGTGTGCAAACCTTTGGTTGGGCCTGAAATAATGTGTATATTTATTTGTACTTTCAATTAAATTGACCAATACCATGCAAACCAGTAAAGAAAACATAAAAAGACATAACGTATTTGATATATACAGTTTTTATTATCCATAAATTCAACAAGACATTGTAACTGTAACCGTCTGTGGCAATAAAGAACTACATTGAACAGAAGACATGATTATGAATTCTTGCAGAAAAATGTGTAATTTCTCATGTTTCAGTAACATAACATATTTCTAAATATTTGTGTCAGGGGAGATCAGCTGGAGCCCAACACCCATTGTTCGCCCCAGAGCCTCCTATTGGTTAATAGGCCATGAATTCATCGAGTTTATAAATCTACAGCTGGGTTACATAAATACATTTTTTATGAGTGTTTAGATTAGTAAAGGTCTCCTCACAATACCTAGAAAACCTTTTTTTTACAACAACAGTGTTTTCTCAAAGTGTAGGTTTAACAGTCCAAACTTTTAATTTAGAATCATTATTATTATTATTATTTATTTGTATTACTATTATTATTCCCTTTTTAATTATTATTATTAATAATAATAATAATAATAATAATAATAATAATATAATACCTTCTTATTTGTATGTTATTTTCTTATATGTTTTTGTCATGTATGACCTTTGCCTATTTAAAAAAAATCTTTTTTGCTTTTTATTTTGAAGCACATTGAGTCTAACCTGTTGTATAAAATGTGCTATATAGCCTAAATAAACTTGACTTGTGCTGTAAATCAGGTAACTGTGGCAGATGCTCAGACAGGTTGGTAAAAAGGAGAAAAGAGCATTAAGGGGACCTGATTTAAGAGGCAGACTCACACATTCTCTCTCACACACACACACACACACACACACACACACACACACACACACACACACACACACTCTCACACACACACACACACACAGATCAAAACAGACCGCTGGACCTCAGGGGTCGGACCATTATCAAGCAGCTGCTGCCTTCCTTTGCTATACTTCAGACTAGCAGGCTGTCCCATTGATCTCTGCTCTAATCCATACCTGTGACAGGTGATCGATGAGGCAGGTCATCTCAATAACAGTGACCCTCTGGCCATCAAGTCCAACAAGGCAGGCATCAAGGAAACAGCCAGCTGAGGAAAAGCAAGGGCATCAAGGACAAAATCTCCTCCTTTATTCTATTAAACGGTGTTTGCTTGTGTCTGCATGTTTAGTTTTCCTCTAAATTTGGGTTTTACTTGCACTGCTAGCCTGTGTGTTACACACTCTTACAGCACATTGTTTATTGCAAGATGTTGCATCAGACTCTACTGCCAGGCCCGAGAGTGTCCCAGTTGGGCACAATGAGTGACAATGCATATAGATCAGGTCCATGTGGAGGAAGGTATGGTACCAGGTTGAAGGGTAGCTGTAAATCATTTAGAAAATGTAACCCTTTTATCGCTGTCAAACTAATTGTACGTGTTTTAGGATCATCGTGAAATGATGTGTTGAAAGGAAAGATCTTAAAACGGTAAATGTTAAAACTTACAATACTGTGATTTATTTTACTTTGTTAACATGAATAGTGCAGTCCAAATATGCAAAATAATTCACCATTAGTATGATTAAAGGAGGACTGAGAGATTCCAATCCGTCCTTTTGTTGATAACAGACTTCTCCGTTTGTTTTTACAGCTATTAGTTTCCAACAGATGGATTACCTGTAAGCAGTAGAATACCAAATGAGCAATATAAATACAAATTCAGACAGGCAGGAATTGACTGATGTGCTTTCATTCAGTGGGGGAGCAGCTCAATAATGATCTGGTCGATCAAAAAAAACAACCAGGTTACAGAAAAGTGTGCTGCTGCGGCGATGATTGAATTATTTCCCTTGTCAGAATAACTATGAAATATGTGCATCTAAATATAGTCAGGCTGCCTGTGCAAAAATGTTTGCTTGTTATAGAATGAAATACAATAGAATAAAAATGCTTGACAGCCATGTGAGGTGATATGACTCACATGGATGCATAAATAGCAAAGCAAACACACACACACACACACACACACACACACTCACACACACAGTGTCCTCTGCTGGAGAGACACAGTAACCCACTCCTCATAGATTTGGAAACAGATGTAGAAAAAGTGACTGTATCAGCATACAAGGACGTTTCCATGACCAGGTTTGATTTTCTGCTTTACAACTCAAAGTCGTCACACACGACTCAATTTGCTTTATTTGTCATCACGTCGAGCAGCTACACATAATGTCAAGTCTGCTGCCTTTGATAGGGTCCTGATATAAGAGTACCAGCTGGTTGTTGACTCTGCTGACATTTTGGGGAGAAAATAATACCTGAGCCAGTCATACAGCATGTTGTTGTCAGTTGCATGTCAGCGTGAGTTGATTCACCAGGCAATGCTAGAAATGCTAAACCAGTCTAAGGCCTGTTACCTCGGCAACAAGCCATGCATGGCAGAAGAATGATGTTGTGAGAGAAAAAAAGATGAGGAGCCCATCGAGGAGCTCTGACACTCTTAAAGTGATAGGTCACCCTCAAAAATCCTTTTGCTGTATATACACGCACACAGACACACACACATGGAAATAATGAACCTGCTGACACACAGCGGCCATCCTTGCACAACTAACGTCAACTATTATTTCCCCCTACTTTATAATTATTCTAAATAAAGGCTGTGTTGACTCCTTATAACCAAACCAAATTCAACACGTCAAATAAAATATTTATATTTTGCGATTAATGTCACTTTGTATGCTTCTGAAAATGATATTCATGTCAATTATTATACATGGAGAGGAGCACGAAAAGGAGCACAGGTGGATCTAATCACACTAACATTTGGGATCATGGGAGTTGTTGTCTTCACTACCATTGCCACCATGGCAGTCAGCTTCTCCCAGTTAGGATTCCTTCATTGTTCATCGTTCAGGAGGTTTTTACCGGGATTATCCTCAGAGGTCTTCTTTGTTACAAAAAAACGGACAAAAAACTAAATAAATAAGAAGTTTCACATTAAAGCTCAGTGTTTCTCCGATGATGTTTGGTAGACAAAGGAAAGCTTGTTTCTCTGATAACTTCAGATCCAGACGTGCAATGACTAAAATCCTCCATACAGTTAAAATATGATGCTAAAAACAACCAAGATCTAAAAAGCGTATTTTAAAACTGGATAAGACAGTCCATCTATGACAGCCTCTGGCAGACAACCACAAGGCTAACCCATTAACAAAGCGGATACGACGGCATTAAAGGCGACCAAATGACCAAATACCTTAATTAAAGTTACAGATTTCTCTGGGTTTGAAAATTGTTGGAAGCATTTTGGATAATGTAAGTACACAACTCAACAAAATACATAACATATATGTATCTAGTCGTTTTTAGACATTTTAATGCAGAAAAGTTACATATTATATTTTTAAGTGTGCACATGAGTCAACATGCACAACACCCGAGGATGTATTAAAAGAACTGGATAACACATTTCAAGATGGCGCCCCATTCATTCCAATGGACTGGAAGTTTCCAGGCCTCCTCGAGCTTCTGTGGCGTTGAGACTTCTGGCTGAGCTGAATGACTTCCTGTTCCATGAAGGCATGAATTGCATTAGATCAATTACAAATCCAGCTCTATGATACTTTTCAAATTTCCTTGGACAGAATGTATCAAATTGTGCTAATACAAAGATTTTTTTATATCTAATTATTTATTTATTATTGTTGGATAGCCATTTCCTTTATAATGATTTTTAAGTTGGTGTGTCTCATACAATCCCCGCAATTGAAACTTGTCTCAAAATAATAGTCAGGCGCCCGTGTCAACATTCAAACTGATTTTGGTAATTCTAACAATTCCTCCTTGTACTGGCCATAAAAATGTTTATTTATCTATCCTTCAACTAAGGTTAGATAAACTAAATGAACATACACTGCTTATTAACTCCACATATTTAAGGATGAAGTTTAAGAACAGTAAAACAAATGTAATATGAAAACTGACAAAATGTCAGACAAACCATAAAAGCATCAGGACAAAAACATAAAAGGTACAAAGTGCACGGGTGCATCAAAATGGAAGTGCAATAAATTATTTAGTGTTCAAATAAAGTGCGTACAGCAGAGTAAATTGGGTAAAACAAACAAGACGCCTGTACAATTTTTTTGTTTCCCCTAAAGAGATTCAGGAGAATGTGGCAATAAGTAAGAAAAGAATAGCCTCAAGTCTTGATCATTTCTGATGAATTTTATGTTCAAGTAATGGACAGGCTGTTGATGTGTTTTGGAACAAAGCCTTCATCTAACCATATACGACTGCACTATGCACTCTCTTTAAACTCTTTAAAGCATACATCATAGAGTCACCAGGAACTACACCTGTGAGAAGATCCACAGGACAGAAGAAAGACATGAAAAAGTGGAAGAAAAGAAACAAATCTATAATAAAAATCTACTTTTTGTGGACTTTTATTTTGAAATCTACCCCCAACAAACAGATATCCTATTGTATTGCTATTTTAGAATATGAATACATGTTAATACAAATCCTGCATACCTCTGTGAAATCCCAACATGTTTAAGAATGTGACGTATTTGTTTGTGTCTTTAGCATCGACCTCAACCATGACCTCTTGGACCTCAAACACCCGAACACAGCTGGCTAAATTTGCCCTCATAAAAGCCATTACTTGCCTCTGATTCCTGTATGTTTTATATCTGTGTGTTTTGGTATGTTTTTCTTATTAAGGTTATTTGACCAACTTGTATATGAAACTTTACTTTGCTGCCCATCTTGACCAGGACACCCTGGCAGAAGAGATATTGTATCTCAATGGGACCAAGTGATAAATAAATATGAATTAACATACCACATACAGAAACGTCAGACTCAAAAAAGAGTGTTTGATTGACAGGTGCAGGGAGTGCAGAAACACCTCAGCTCAGAGCCCCGAGCAGCGCAGATGGAGACAAATAAAGGTTCACTTAGAGTTCATGTTATCGGCTGCCAGATGATCTCACACTCACGCTACATCTCTGCAAGTAAAAATGTCTCTACAAGACATTTTTACCTCTTCTTCTCTTTTATATAACTCAATTGATGAATCACAGGCACATTTAACTTATAAAAATTAAAAGGTCACTTTCCCGACCTTGCCAATGCTATTTATGTAGCGGGAGTATTCTGCACTGCGCTGTTGCTAATTTCCCTCAGGTTACCAAGGAAACTAAAGCAAGTGCAATTCGGCGGTCCTCTGTGTTTTGCTGGTCATATTGCATCTGCCATCTTCAGCTCCAGAGCTTCTACAATAATTCCCTTTTTATCCACGGCTAAATTTAACTGCCGAGCCTGTGTACAAACAGCAGAGAGCTAAACCGTGGGCTCACACCTGCTTTCACTGCGCCCTGTCACATGCTCAGTATCACGATACAGAAGAAAGAAACAGACACATGCAGAGATTTTAGATTTGGAACCTAAAGGTGGACAGTTGTAAATTGTGTCATTGAAATCTAAAAAAGAAATTATTGTTTGACGCGAATACCCAAACCTATTTACAAGATTATGTGTTTGCTTTCCTTTTTTGGATTGGTATTTAAAGATGAGTGCCAACACATCTTTCTTGTTGCAGGTCATACCTCAGTGCACATTTATTTGTTCATTTTTGGGCCAAATATTACTAATACCAACACAAATATACTGAAAAAAAAGCTTGAAATTGTGGCAGTTGTGATAGAATACATTTGTAAAGGTTCTCGTCTCTTTGTCTCGGATTAGAATTAGAAGGTAACACTCATAAAAATAGTGTAAACTGTGGAGTTTGACTTACTCTACGCGTAGGAACAGGAGTGTAGCTAAAACTGAGGACATTGAAGTTATGTTCCCTTTGTTATTTATGGTAAATCCAGGGTTTTAGTTACCTGTGGGGTTTGTATTTAATTTAATTGTTGTAGTAATAGTAGTAATAGGATTAGGTTAGGAGTAGTGATAATAGTAGTAATAGTAATAGTAATATTAGTAGTAGTAATAATAGTAATAGCAATAGTAGTAATAGTAATAATAGTAATAGTATAAGTAATAGTATAGGTAATAGTATAGGTAATAGTAATAGTAATAGTAATAGTAGTAGTAGTAGTAATAGTAGTAATAGTACTAGTAATAGTAGTAGTAGTAGTAGTAGTAGTAGAAATAGTAGTAATAGTAATAGTAGTAGTAGTAATAGTAGTAATAAGATTAGGATAGGAGTAGTAATAGTAGTAATAGTAATAGTAATAAGAGTAGTAGTAGTAGTAGTAGTAGTAGTAGTAGTAGTAGTAGTAGTAGTAGTAGTAGTAATAATATTAGTAGTAGTAATAGTAGTAGTAATAGTACTAGTAGTAGTAGTAATAGTAGTAATATTAGTAATAGTAGTAGTAGTAATAGTAGAAGTAATAGTAGTAGTACTAATAGTAGTAATAGCTGTAGTAGTAGTAGTAGTAGTAGTAGTAATACTAGTAAGAGTAGTAGTAGTAGTAGTAGTAGTAGTAGTAATAGTAGTAGTAGTAATAGTAATAGTAGCAGTAATAGTAATAGTAATAGTAGTAGTAGTATTAGTAGTAGTAATAATAGTAATGGTAATATTAATAGTAATAGTATAGGTAATAGTAATAGTAATAGTAATAATAATAATAATAGTTATAGTAATATTAATAGTAGTAGTAATAGTAATAGTAGCAGTAATAGTAATAGTAGTAGTAGTATTAGTAGTAGTAATAATAGTAATGGTAATATTAATATTAATAGTAATAGTATAGGTAATAGTAATAGTAATAGTAATAGTAGTAGTAATAGTAGTAGTAGTAATAGTAATAGTAGTAGTAATAGTAATAGTAGCCATAATAGTAATAGTAATAGTAATAGTAGTAGTAGTAGTAGTAGTAGTAGTAGTAGTAGTAGTAGTAGTAGTAGTAGTAGTAGTAGTAATAATAGTAATGGTAATATTAATATTAATAGTAATACTAATAGTAATATTAGTAGTAGTAGTAATAATAGTAATAGTATCGGTAATAGTATAGGTAATAGTAATAGTAATAGTAGTAATAGTAATAGTAATAGTAATAGTAATAGTAATAGTAGTAATAGTAATAGTCAGTGGTGGGCCGTCAGGGCCAGCAAGGCCTTCTCTACTGGCCTAAACATCATCAGAATATACATTTAATTTTGCTATCTTTTTTCCACAAATATGTATTAAATTATTCCCCATAGTCTATTCTCTTCATTTCATAGCTTTCCTCTTGGTTGCGTTGCTTCCAGCCTCAGATCGAGATTTGGAGGTCTGGCCTTTATGTTAGAGCTTTTATCCAATCATATTTCAGCCATAATGTCCAAGAAATCTGCCCTGAGGCCTTCAGAATCAACAGTGCGGGCGCCTGTCGCTTGAAGTGAACGGAGACAAAACTGTGGCGTTAACCAATCAGATTTCGTGTTGGCGACACCGGAGCCAGCTAGCAGGCGTACGATAACGTCAGCGTGTGCACGTCTTTTGATTGGATACGCACTATTGAGAGGCAGAGCTATGTAGAGCTAGCAAACTGAACTTGATCTACAAGCTGTTTTTTTTCAACACACAATGGCTGAAGGAGGAGAAGAGATCAATTTGGTCGCAGATATAATTACAACGCCATTTTCAAGACGAACCTTTCAAGAAAAGCTAGATATCGTGAGAAGAGAAGGGCCAACCCTGAAGCTAGCGAGCCTATCACAGCCGGGAAAAGGGTTTGTCCACCACTTTCAAATCACTAACTACGAGCGGTATCCCTGGCTCACAGCCTCCGAGAGGTAGGACTGTGTAGGACAATATTGAAGGCCTAGGTGTGAAATGCACGGCCCGCCACTGGTAATAGTAATAGTAATAGTAGTATAGTTTTAGTAATAGTAATAGTAATTGTAGTAGTAGTAGTAATAGTAATAGAAGGAGGAAGAGTTGCTGTACTAGTAGTAGTAATTGTTGTAGTCGTAGTAGTTGTAGTAGTTGGAGTAGTAGTAGTAAATGGACTGCATTTATATAGCGCTTTTCCAATTTTTTGCAATCCCTCAAAGCGCTTCACAACACGTATCAGCATTCACCCATTCACACACATTCATGCAGAGTCAGAGGCTACCATACAAGGTGCACATCAGCTTGTCCCTTGTCAGTAGGGATATTCATGTGTGATACTATTCTCAATAGTAACCTCAAACATAAAAAGCCAATTAATGAAGCTAAAAATAAAAGCTAAAAATGTTCTACTTCATTTTCCTTTACTTCATTTTAAAACTGCATCAATTTCAGACAAATTCATCCAAACTCACCAACCTACTGGCATTTCATTTGAACTAATTAGAACATGAAAGATGCAATGAGTAACATTTACGTATATTTTAACTTAATCTTACTCAATGTCTTAATCAATCTTACTATGTTGTGAAAAGGTCAAATAAAGCAGCAAGAATTGATTTTTGAGCCTCTTGGGGCAAATAAACAAGCTGTAAACACACATACAATTGACATATATTCAATTTGTAAAGTTGTTGTTGATAATGTGTTACCAAATAGTTGGCAATTTACACATTCAGCAGACACTGAGCAACATAAGCGTTCATTGAGAGCTGTATTTCAGTCTATCTGATGAATGTAAGTCCGATATTCCTTTTCCTTTCAGCTTTGTTTTTTTGGTCTTCATCAACTCATGAGGGAAATATTTGACTCTTTAGCTGCTAAATGATTCACTATAATGTCCAGCTATTTTCTAACTGTCTGTCTAATGTTTGGTGCTGGGACTGTACAGTGGGTTTAACAGAGTTTTGTTACTAAAATCAGCTGTCAGCAGTTATAAGAGCAGTCAGAATTAACCAAAGCGGTAAAGTTGCGTGCCAAAACAATTAGCTGAAAGACACTAAAACTAGTCACTTGATCCATTGTTAATACAAATATATTGATTAGTGCAGAGTCAATTGCTTCTATGTGTTGAGTCCAATATGTACTGCCCCTTTAAGTGGATCTATAATTAATATAACCATTTGCCAAGAGACAGATATTAAAGCTAGATTTTTCATTATGACGTTTTCTTCTCAGGTTTTATCGACAGGATGCCAACAGTAGTCACAAGCCTTACATGTGAGGAGCTGTGACACAAAACTGGCAAGCTAACCTACCAGCTACTGTTTTCCATGCACACAGGGAAGGGAAGGGGGAACGAGAGGCTTTTGTCTCGTCTTGCTACCCACTTTTGTACTTTGTATTGACATTTTTTCTTTATCTTAAAGGTTCAATGTGTAAAATATGCAAGAATAAAAAAAATAACCCTCTATGGTACTCATGGTGATGCCAGTTTGGAAAAAATGTTTGGAGTGTTTTTTTGTCATATAATACCCCAAATAGACATAATCTAAAGAAATTTAAAATAAATCATTTTGGGGGGGGGGGGGGTCTTTTTTGGGGTACGTTGCCTTGAGGCAAAACACATGGAAAATACTAAATAGCCTCAACAGATTAAAATGCATGCCACTTAAAATATGAAAATAGTTATTTTTAATATTTGAACAAGATTACAGGTCTGAATGTTGCCTGCAGGCAGCATTGTACCATTGTGGAACCACCCATTGGAATGAATGGGTTGAAGAGTTCAAGCATATTTCATCTAACTATCTCACTGCTTATGGAAATTCATGAAACAGTTCTTCTCAGCAGTGAAGTATAGATAAGTGACACACTTTGAACTACTGCACTTTCCCTATACCCTTACAAACAGGGTATTTGCACCGGCCCTTTTCCCCAACCCACAGAGGCCTAAGGTCAGGGTTGACCTGACACAAAGGCAGGGGCTCTGCCCTTCTTCTCATCCAGGTCTCAACATTCTGTGATGGTCAGCCCTCCTCATCAAGACTTTCCTCTCGTTGCAAAGACAACTTGCAACTTCAGCTTTGAATTTCAGCAAGCTGTACACTTTTTTCTTCAGGATGCCAAAGTCTTGCAGTCCCTGCGGTACAGGAGCCACGCGTTCACTAGAGTTAAATCCATCATTTATCCAATTTACCTTAATAATACAGTGTGTTGCCTTTAGGCAACATTTGCATTTTAGCAAGTTTCCATTACTTAATTAGCAAATAAAGTATATTAAACTATTATAAATTAAGCTTTACTCATCTATTATTGTGAATATGTCTTTTTCCAGATTGTAAAAGGGCAGGAAATGACGTTCCTTGTGCAACAGACTGCTAAGAAAGTCTTCAGCATGGCCCCCAGAGACTCATGTGACAAATTTAAACACTGCAATTGGTTCCTTATGGTCCTGCCTCTTATTAAAAGTATTGCATTATACCTGGGAATGTATTGTGAATGTAAAAAGCCAGAAATGGCTATGTTGCCTAGAGGCAACAAGGTACCATAGACGGTTAAACATAAAAAAAATTAACCGACATTATCAACAGAGTGTGAAGAGGTAACAGTGTTGACATTATGTCAAAGACGTCTATGTGTACAGAGATATCTACTGAAGTTAGCATGCTAACAGCTAGCTGCGCTCTGTCCAGTCTGTAATACCACTTGTTCCTCTAGAGGTGATAGTGAATCAGTGTAGCGCCAGTCTGCCTCAGTACAGAGAGAAGAAGTACAGCTGCCTGATGAATATTACAGCGATGTTCTGTGTCTGTTTTTATAGTTTGTTTATTGGTTTATTGGATCAAAGTGGCAGAAACAAGAAAACCAGCCGCACCACCTCGCTCTGTCCTCACAGTTGCCAGGAGGCTGTTTCACCGAGTGTACAGCTGTCGGCAGCTACACTGTTACACAGGCCCATGTGCCGGCGCTGGGGCTTGTTGTGGCTGAGCTCAAGTCTCTTCGGCCTGTGGGGCTCCGTCCGACAGAGCGGCTGCCAGGTGTCAGCTCTGTCGACCTCTCTCCTCCCCGGCGGGCTGCTCTCTTGGCTGCGGCGCCACCGGGAAGACGAGACGGATATGCAGTCGTTTTCTAATTTCTGACACTTTGGATTATGTCCAATAAGTATCTCAAAATAATGAGAAACTTTCCAAAGTAATTATTTTTAAAAACGTTTTGAGGTACTCAGTCATTATTTTCAGTGTGTCTCACAGTAATGACTTACAGGATATTGTTCACATGGGGGAAATGTGCTGTCATATTCAGCGCAGTACATTTGTTGCCAAATTAAGTTACCACATAAAGCAGGGATTTGTCTAACATGTTTATTTGTGTTTCTTCAAAACAGTGCATTGAACAGGGACTAATAAATGAAACATTAGTTCAAAAAATACTTTTATCAGCATATTGACTGTAACAACTTGAGAGGAGGACAAACAATTCAAGTCAAGTTGAGTTAAGTCACAGCCTTTAGATCATTTCAAGGTGGCATCAATACGAAGTACACAATACACATTTTTCATTTCACAAGTCCATTTGATTCCAGCAAACCAGTGCATTCAAAGTTCTTCACTGTTGTTCAATTATTAGTGCAGGATCTGTTAGTGTTTGATTATGAGATGAACTGTTAAAGTGTTTATCTTAAATACTTAGATAATGGGAAAGCATTGTAACGAGTCCTTTGGTGCAGCTTTAGTTAATGAAAGGAAGCAATTTAAGGTTGTGTACATCCTGTATGTTGTATCCCATGCTTCTGTTTACAATATGGCTGTCTGTGTGTGACTTATCTAATATCTAAATATTGCCTTAATTGGCGCTCCTACAATTGAGTGTTATTATTAAGGGTTTCATCAAGATCAAGACAAAAGAAAAAAATGTTTAAATTATTAACCGCCAAAATGACTTGTGCATGTGCTAGAAAGTATAATAAAAAAGAGACTGTATTATCTCATTAACTACCAAGGGCCTACTTGATCATTATCTTGGCCTGTAGCATTTCAAAAACTGGGTTAAATGAGGTCACATACAACCATTCAGATACACACGCTGCGTGAAAAGTGTGCCAAAAAGAAATTGTAAAAAAGATCATGGTGAATTCAAAAATATCTTTTTACATTTGACACATATAGTCTCAGAAACATCTGTAAGCAAAGCGTATTATCAGCCGTCATTTCTCTGAAAGCTGAATTGGAGATACCCCCAGTATGTTACAGACACTGGCTGAGTCTAAAACATAATGATACAGTACATATAACAATATGTAAACAATTTATTTTGCTAAAGCTTCTGTGTTTACCCCATTAAACCCAAGATGCTCACCCTAAATCAGTGACCACCCCTCCCTCCTCTCCACCCTAACTGGCCAGATTCAGCCTGAAGGATTCTCATCTATGAAGAGAGATGAGTGATGAGAATAATAATGTGGAGGGCAGACCTACATTGTTACTGTGCTAATCTCTTGAGAGTGGCTCATGAAATGAAACCATTCCTCATTTTGCTGGAGACCGTGAATACCCCCTCTCTCATAGCACGAGGTTAACACATTAAAAGGCTATCCATCGATCTTTCGCTTAAAATTCAGTGAAATAAGTATGGAAGCCCATTTCCGCTAATGTGTTGAAAAAAAAAGATCCTATAAGTCATTATAATGAAAAACCTTCCCAAAATAATGACTTATCTCGAAATAATGACTAAGTCTGATACTAAGACTGATACTAAGTCACCATTTCGAGAACGTTTGTCATTATATGGATATTTTTCATTACAAGCCTTTATTTTAATGTTTTCTTTTACTAGAAAAAATGGGCTACCATAAATTAGGCCTGTATGAACATGTTGTACTGATCTGATTGTGATCATCTGAAGTAATTTGGATTCGAAAGAAAATCACAGGGTGTTGCTCCCTCTAGTGGTTCATCTCGCTCAAGATGTCAGAGCTGAAGTGAGTCTTATAGTCACATGTGACACCTTTAAATATTGTGTGTCTTTACAAATCATGTCAAATCAATTGATTTTACCACAGACTCCAAACAAGCTGTAGAATCATCTCAAAGATGATCAAAAGAAATGGGAGGCGCCTGAGCTGAATTTCAAGAGTCAGAGCATACATGAATACCTTCGTTTTTTCTTTTTAATACATTTGCAAACATTTCTCAAATGTTGTTTAAGCTTCATCATTATGGCGTATTGAGTGTAGATTGATGAGGGAGAAATTGAATTTAAACAAGTTTATTAAAAGCCTGTAACATAACAAATCATGAAAAAGGTTAAGGGGTCTGAATATTTTCTGAGTGCATTGTATATAATATTTCAGGGTCATCCTTCTGTGGTCATGACTAAGATGAAGATTTAAAAAGAGAAACTACTGTGAAGAACATGACACTCGATGTGTTTCAGTGAGATATACTTTCTTGCTACTGTGTATAAAACATACATAAGTTTTAAAGTCACTCTGTTATGAGGATTCACTGTATATTTTTATTTATAACCCTTATATAAAGTACATTTCGTGTCTTTAAGTCGCATATGATGATAACATGGAGGAGGCTTTGCTTTGTCAGCAAAAAACTGAAATAAAATGCCATTTCAAAGGTCTGTTTTGAAATTCTGAAAACTATTGCCCGTGTCAGTAAAGGAAGTAGAGAGGGTCAGTGCTTAATGACAGTTGGACACCTCCCATTCTATATGTTTGTTATAATTCAGCTTTCAGTGCACACAGTCATGAGCAATGCGATGCAAAATGTGAGGAAGTGTCCTGAGCCTGTAGGCTTATTTCTGTTAGTACCTCAGACTCAACAGTTGTGGTGGCCAGTCAGCCATAAGCAGATGCTGAATTATACTCTCATCACCATGTTGATTAATATACCTGACTGGCAACAAGCAGGATAACTCTCTACTCAAGCATTCAACTCCTGCCTGATCAAAATTAATAGAAGATGTTGAAAATAAAACGGGTCAGTTGAGCCACTAGAGGGAGTGTTACACCATGATTTACTTCAAAAATGCTCCAAAACTACAATGAATGCCCCATTTTACCCAGCCATCTGCACTCTGAAAAAGCTATTTTGATGCTCTTGAACTATTTAAACAGCTGAAATGACAATGATTAATTAAGAGCTTGATATCAGGATGTGGTTGAATTTACCACACAAACCTGCAGCTTTCAAAATGGCAAGTGTGAGCGTGTGTGAAGCATCTTTAACTGTCTGTAGAACAGCATGTTTGTCAGAAAAAATAAAACCAACAACCTGGCGTTGGCAGCTCAATCAATCACGCACACATTTAGAGCAGCAGAATAAACACTGAACATCAATCTGTTGTTGACAGGGTCCTCATTAGTACATGGATGTTCTGTGTTTTTATGGTGGGAAGTATTTTGTACTCTGTTGTGAGAGACAGAGAGCGAGGGAGAGTGAGGACAACAGGGAGGTAGTAACAGCTAAATCAATTTCACACTTGACTGCGTTTAGGAGAGGTGAGTGGCGGCGGGCATCTTGATCTGTCCATCAGTCTGCATCTTTGTCGCCGCTGTGGCTGCATCATAACTCCTGTTAGACTAACCGATCGACGAGGGCCAGCGACCATGAGTACATGGATGATGTGGTCATCAGAGCGAGAAACCAGGCAACCCTCTGCATCATGAATCCCCACGCCATATGACATCTCTGTCTGCAGTGGAGCTGAGCTCATCCACCGACTGGTTAACCTTCAACTTCTGCAAACGGTCTCAGATGGATTATAAATTAGGCCATGAGGAAATATATTCTATTAGTCAAGCAAGATTTTTGTGATTCCTTTATTAATATCTAGTTAATTGTCTTATAAATAGATATTTCAAGAGCTTTGTTCCTGATTGATCAGGGAATACAGATAAAATTAGAACAATTATTTACCAAAACTGTACTTTTCTGAGAGTCAGGAGTCTTATTTGTACTTATACACAGCAAGTTATCACTGAAAATGTCAATTTGTCTACAGGACTAAGGACTCAATGACAATACATCTCCTACTTCACCTCTACCAGTCAGGACAGAACAGACAGCACAGAGGACAATTTTCTGACGTCATGTATTTGATATTTAGATAATAACGTCCTTCACATATTCAAAGATTCAATTATCAGTAGTCTCTTTCGTCATTATCCCTGAGGGTCGCCGGAGTGCGAGACTGCACAAGGTCCTGATCACACAGGAGTCTATTTCAGTGAACTTTAGGGTTTTCTGGGCTATTTCTACAGGAGGACAATTAGAAATGTCCATAGAGATCAACAGAAACAATGTTGGGAAATACGCTTATTTGCTTCTGGCGTTAGATTAGAAGATCAATATCACTCTCATGTCTATACGCTAAATATGAAGCTACAGCCAGCAGCGGGGACATCCCTATATTCCCGGGTTCCTCATTGTACAAGATTGGTAAGTGGGAGATGGATGTTTCAAATTTAGTTTGAATAGTTAAAAATCTGTCTTGCTCCCAAATTTGAGGGCGTAGTATAACATCATTCAGCTATAAGCTGTAGGTTGGGGATTTCAACACAACCAACCCTGGGAAAAAACATTGCTGAGAAGATAAAACCCTTTTTAAGGCCTCCTTAATGTTAAGAGGATATTGAGCTGGGGAACATAGAACCCTGGGAACACAGATACGCTCCTCAAGCAGCCAGTTAGCTTAACTTAGCATAAAGACTGGAAACAGATGGAAACAGCTAGCTTGTTAGCTAACTTCCTGCAGTCTAATTAATAAAGTGAGCTTTAAGGGTGCTGGGAGATCAACAACAGAGTCTTTACTAACAATACACTTACAAGAATAAACTCAATAATACTCATTCTGTGTTAATGTACATGTTATGTGGTGCCCTTACTGTAGCCTTATCTTTAGCATACAGCTATAATTGGTATCAATGTTCTTTTCTAACTCTCAGCAAAAATGCAAAGAATTCCCAAAGTGATGTCTTGAACTCGATCTAAACAGAAAGAGCTAGAGGCAGTTCTGTACTCAGACTTTAATAGGGTTTTTTCTTGTTGGTAATGTAGTTTAGCTACAGTAGATCCCATTACCCAAACTCTAGCTGCCACAATTAACAGTAGCTGAATGAATGATAAAACTCAACGGGCTGTTTTAACTATAAAAGCACCCATTCCTTTGCTCAACCCTTAAAATGTGGGGTGATCAGGATCCACTGCAGCTTTATAATAACAACAATTATCCAGTCACTCATTGGAGAAAGTTCCAAAGATTAACACCATGAAATGCAGTGAAATAGTGTAAAATGTGTTAAAACTGAAACACCTAGAGCAAGTGACATCTCTAAGACACAATTTAAGAAGGGGGATGACAGCAGTCAGCTCCTGAGCAGTTGTTGAACAAATTCGAATTCCTTCCTTTATTGTACATGCCAAAATGTCCCTACACAAACATCCAACTCGCTATTGTATTGCTGCAGTGATAGCATTACTTTCTGCTCCCTCGATTTGTTCAATTTATGACTGTATTTTAATCTTTGTCTACTATTTGGCAACCCATTGTGGCAGGAAAGAAGCTTAAATCCTACTGTTACATGAATTAATAACTTGTCTTTACTACTTCCTACTCCGGCTGATCCTCAAATTTAATTTTCTCTATTTCAATATTTCCAGATTATTTAATCCATTTTGTATAAGAAAGATGCTTGCAAGTAGATACTGTACAAGAGAGGCTTTTCAAAGCTCCACTCAGCCTGGTTTTAATTCTGATCAAAACTTATCTTTTTCATTTCAGCTTGACCGTCAGTTTGCCTGTATTCTGTCTAAAGGGAAAATCCAAGGAAACCACTACCAGAGTCCCTTTGCTCTCTAAAATAATTTAACGTTGCATTATCTAGCCTCCTGGCACCAAAGCAACCAGTCTTAATATTCAATTGGAAGTACACTGTAATCATTTAATATAAATCTGTTTATCCTAATAAATTCATGTATTTACATAGCATTGGTGCAGTTCATTTCAGGACGGCGGCACACACATCCGATCATCTGGCCAGGTGCAGGGTACAAAAATAGGAAAATGAAAAGATCCCATGCTTTATCTTGACTGCAGGCCAACAGGGATCACAAGGCAGTCGAAGCCGACGCAGACCTTTACAGTCAGACGTGGCACGATAAAAGAGGACAGTAGCATATTCCATTGTGCAGGTGTTCTTTCTTATGTTGACGCAGATATTTCTAAATTGGTTGATTTGTTCCCATGCTTGCTGTTCGTGGACCTTAGGAAGAAAAAAAATGAATGTGTTCTCCAGGATATGGAAGTACTTGGCGAGCATATTTTGTTTATCCGTTTGGCAAGAACAAGATTCCTTTTATTGTTTGCAAACTCCAATAATCCATATTTGCTTCCAATCTGTTGAAAGAAAAGAGTCTTCACTTTTATTGCCAGAGCAAAGTCTAGCCACCTTTGGCCACCATTGTGTCTTTTGATAAGTAAACCACCCAGTAGACCATATTAAAAGCCCCAAAGGACACTGGGAACAGGATCCGTGCGTACTTGTCAATTTTGCTGGTTCCACCCATACCAGCAGTGGTGGGCTGGGAGCATGGCGTCTGCTTTACCTCCGGTTTGTTCCCCATCAACTGGATGCGCTCCAGTTTGGGCCCCAGCAGATGCTGCAGAGACGAGGAGCTGGCGTTCTGCTTGCACGGCGTCCCCGCCATCACGTCTGGTGTGGAAGCTGCAGCCTGAGGCGCGCTCTTCACCAGCTGGGCGGAGGAGGAGGCCACGCTGAGCAGGCTCTCAGATTTGGGGTTGGTGCGGGAGAGTGCGGAGGAGCTGCCATTGGCTCCGGTGGCTAAAGGTCTCAGCTGTCTTGTTCTCCCCACTCCCGAAATGTTGGTGGTGGACTGGGCTCTCTGGTGACTGCTGGCCTCTTGGTAGGAAATATAATTCATCCGCTTTCTCAGATTACCGTTGCTATCAGGATTCTGCCGAGACAGAGAGAGAAAACAATGATGATGTACATCTATGTATTAGAGTTAACTGGTATTGATATTTGTAAAACACATGTTCTTTTTGTTTAAGCTTAACATCTAGACTGTGAATGTTCAGTACGTTCTTACTCGCAAATTGTCAAATACCGCAGCTTGGTCAGTGGCCCCATGCTTTAAACTATGACACTCTATGTAACTGTTATCATGGCAGAAGTAAAGGAAGTAGTATCTTCTGCGTAGGGAAGAGGTTGGTCACGTAAGAAACGTAAACTTACGTCACGTACGAAACGTGTAACATAACGTACTTAGCTTATGTAGTGTACGTAGCGTAAACTTACGTCACGTACGAAGCGTAAACTTACGTCACGTACGAAGCGTAAACTTACGGCACAGTACGAAACGTAAACTTACGTCACGTACGAAACGTAAACTTACGCCACGTACAAACCGTAAACTTACGCCACGTACAAACCGTAAACTTACGTCACGTACGAAACGTAAACTTACGGCACGTACGAAACGTAAACTTACGTCACGTACGAAACGTGTAACATAACGTACTTAACTTACATAAAGTATGTTGGCTAACCAACAATAAATTGGATGCTCGCTTAAGCCCTTCCCCGAACAGCGATAGTCAAATCATAGTTTAGCAACCATAACTAGGCACAGCAAACCTGAAAAGCTTTGGACTTAACACGGTGAAATGGGGCTGAGATAATCACTCTTAAATGTGTAGGGTCTGTAGTTTTTGTTTTTTAGCCTTTCGACAACCAGAATGCAAGGCAAATATGGAAGGACTGACCGTATTGGTCTGCTCTAACATGAGTTGCAAACATTAGCATTTTTGGCTAAACAGTTTACTACTTAGTACTAGCTCCAAAGTCCAAGGCCCAGGCTGGAATATCATTAGCTAACTAAATGTTGTGGGTTTACAGTTTAAATAGGGGGGAAAAGACCAGTTCATGATAGAGTGACCCGCTTTCTCTTGCTCTTTGTTGGACCCATTAAAGACCCCTTGAATTTGAGTTGCAATGAGCCACCATTAGTGTAACTATGTGCTGTGTGGGATTAAAAGCAGGCATAGCAACAGTAACTGGGGGGCGTAGGATTTGGCGGACCGTCTATTGCATTACAGAAAATGTCAATGTTACGTGGAGGTCACACACACAAGTGTTTGTCCACCAAAGAGTTTTGGTAAGTTTATGTTTCAATTGTAAAATGTCCCACTCATATCTTATTCACAATTATGTAATAACAGAATTTGAAGAATTAGCATCATAAATAGTTGTTACCTCCACCAAGGAGGTTATGTTTTCAGTTTGGTTTGCTTGTTGGTTTGTTTGTTTGTCAGCAGGATTACGGGAAAAACTACAGGTCCAAATGATATGAAACTTGGTGGAGGGGTTTAACATGATCCAAAGAAGAATTCACAAAATGTGGGAGCGGATCCGAATCACACGACGGATACAGACATTGATTTTTACTTGGAAACGGCCTGGAAATATTGCGCAATATAAAGTTATCCGATTTTGAAAATGTCATATATCAGATGTTGATATCAGTCTCACAAATCCAGTATGAGTCAGGTTGTATTCTTTTTCATAATGAGCTGTCGACCTAACAGAGGAAGTTTCATTAAGTTAAGAGTCTGAAGAGCTTTACAGATGCTTTTATATCCCTTGAAAGTAAAAATCAAAGATATTTAAACATCTGACCGCAGTGAGTGAGTCAAAAATGAAGTACAGTTGTTTTGTTGAAATATGGACCTGCATTTGAGAGAAAACACTGAGGATTTGAAATAATCACATTCCTGCCGTCTGCCTCACGTTTGAAGGCGTTTTGCAGGCAAGGAAAGCGGTCTTGCTCTTTTCCTCTCTGAAAAGCGTGCCAGGCAACGCAAACCTCGTCACATTGATCTGATTTCAGTCCTCCTGACACATATGGCCTTCATCTGGAAGCAGACGATTGAGTGTGTGCAATACAGATATCACTCACTGCACTCATTTCACACAAGCTTAAGACAGAAAGTAGGTAGCACTTCATCGGGGCGGTAATGCAGTGTAGCGTCAAAGAAGCTTATCCTTTGAGAGTTGATGTTTTCAAGCGGAGTAGGAGTGTGTGATGCTGGTACTAAGGCATTTGCAGGAATAATCCAACCTCCCCTGAAAGTGAAAGCATCCAGTGTTATTGTGTCCTGTGTGTGCGTGTGTGTGTGTGTGTGTGTGTGTGTGTGTGTGTGTGTGTGTGTGTGTGTGTGTGTGCGTGTGTGTGTGGATAGCGGGGTTTGCTTTTCATCACAGAGGAGGTCGAGAGCAGAGGAGCGGGAACCGTCAACACTCCCTGCCCCTCATGCCAAGCCCTTTAGTGAGCGCCAACAGGACCTGCTCTTGAGGAAAAGAGTATTAATTATTTCCCCCAGTGCCAGAGCCTTTCTGAAACCTATACAGATGCACCCGGGCTGCGTTGCTGTGGCAACCTCCTAATCCACTGAAGTGCCGTTGTCACTATACTGCATTCAGGCATGATTACGCCACACTGGGATTTGAACTGGAGGGGGCAACTTAAAGTAGTTATTGTAAAACTGACATATTGCATTGCTGGGTTGTGTCAGCTTCAATGATCAGTTAACAGTTGGCCTGTATATTCTGTGTTAGCGCTTCAGAAGAAAATGAAGCCTAAGAAATATGCACTTCTCCCTTCTTTTTACCTCCTATCTGTAAAAGAGTGTTTGTACAGCACCATAAATACATCGATACTTTTACATGAACAGTGATTTATAACTATTCATCATATCCGACCAGCAGCTCTAAAATCGCTTCATGGCATATTCATGAATTCTGATTCAATCCATATGTCAGCTGCCATGGTGTCAATGTAATTTGCTTCAACTGGTGGTGCAGAAATAGGAGATTATGTTAATGTTTACATGTCGAATTTCAAAATAAATGTCCCACATCAAACGCCATCATTGAGAAACACCTCGACCTGTGAAGATGTTTCCGATCCTGATTTTTGTTTCGTCACGTTCACATTTCATTTGTTAGCTCTAAATCAACAAATCAGCTGCTAAATTTAAGGATGAATGAGAGTTAAATTAGACCTTTTCCAGAAACATTGATATTAAAAACATTACATATGGGAGAAGAAAGCTTTAACGTAGTGAATGACCCTAAAAGTGTTGTTTTGTGTGTCCACTGCCCTGTTTTCAATTATAGAACAGGGATTTAAGTGTAGTACGTTCAGATTTGTGGTGCTGAAAATGATCTTTTATTTCAACTCAATTCAACTGCCAGACACAAGCAGGTTCTGGTGATGGAAGTCTAAACGCACATCCTGGGATCGATTTCTCCTGTTTTCTCTATATTTCTTTATGAGAAGGAGCACAGCTGACGATCCTCAGGCAGGCCCACTCCTGGGCCGTTCAAAAGTCTAGGCTAAAGGCCAGATACAGTAAGCACATAATAAGGGACATGCTGTGTAAGTACTCCTTGAAGTTAAGTGCTATCAGACTATTTGCCGTTGCCACTTTGAGGGAAACAAAAATCACCTGCAGCACTTCCTCTGCGTCCTTGACCTTGACAGGCGTGGTTTGGGGCCCCGGAGGACATTTGGCTGGCTTCTTTTTGGCCCGCTCGAGCTGCGCATTTGTGAAGTAGTTCACGGCGGCGAACTCAATGAGGGCAGAGAAGACGAAGGCGAAGCAGACGGCGATGAACCAGTCCATGGCAGTGGCGTATGAGACCTTGGGAAGGGAATGGCGAGCGCTGATGCTGAGGGTCGTCATGGTCAGGACAGTGGTGATGCCTTTAATAGTATAAAAAACAGAACAATATCAAACAGATGAGCCTGCGACTAAGTGAGAGTTGAAACAAGATCTGTGTTAGAGGTCTCGGCAGCTTAGACCAAATATCTATCCGCCTATGAAACTGCATGTACTGCATCAAACAGGATTTTAGATTTTTTTGATCACTTGGTGGCAGCGCAACAAGCTGCAAACACAACACTATCACCTTATAAACTTGATATGGCTGTGTTAGGCTTCATGACATTCCTGTAGATGCCTCCTCATTTTTTTCTGGTCTTTTTTTTACTGGGATTCATTTAAATGTACTTCATGGATTCAAAAAGATATCCACCCATTGGGGTTTAACTCGACCAGAAGGATTATTTCTGCCTGCAGAAGAGAACTACCTACAGGTCTGATGTCAGGAAAGCCGGAGAGGAAAGTGAGAAACAAATTGTGGTGATCCATTTTCTTAGTCTGATCTAAATCTAAAATAATTCTCACGTGTGTTTATGACTTAAACAGCAGAACATGGGGTAGTGGTGCACTAAGCCTCTTGTGGCCGAAATGAGTATCACAACAAAAGAAAACACAACAAACACTCCTGAAAGAATTTCACCTGCCAAACCTTTTTTTCATCTGTTTCCACAGATGAAAAAAACTAAGGAACTGGAAAGATTATCCTTGCAAAACTTTTTGTTCACCTGTTCACCATAACAACAGGAGAGAAAACTCTTTAGATCAGACTTAGAAAATGAATCACAAGATTTATTTTTTCTCACTTGACTTCACTGTCCAAATTTATTTCATGGAGGAAAATAAAAATCTCAGCCCTCTGTGGATTAACTCAGCCAAAATGATTATTTCTGCCTGCAGACAAGCTGTACCTCCAAATAATGTTTGGACATCTTCAGGTCTGATGTGTATCGAAAGATATTACACCAGCGAGAGTTTACAGCTGCTTGACGTATATCTCCTACTCTTCAGCAGCAACTGTGGACTCTATCTTCACTCTTCGCAGTATCAAAAGTGATATCATGACAATAAAACGAGACACTGATCTGGCCAGCACGCAAGGTCACATGTGGCTCCTACAATAACAAAAGGTATAAGCCTGTAGCTCGTCCTTGGTATTATTAACCAATAGCAATAATGTGATTTGGAGAAAATCCCCTTTACGTCGGAGACCTGGAACAATCTGTGCTGTAGAGTCCTTGCCCGACATAAATTCATCCCCTGCGCCCGGACATGACCGCCATATAATTTCCTGTCAATCAAAAGCAGCTGGATGACATTGATAGGTGAACTGTGGCTTGAAGCCACAGACTGAGGATATTAACCTAAAAGCTTTCATGGCTTTTTTCAAAATCAGAGTCAAATTTAATGGTGCATATTTGTAAATAGTGCAGTGCTGTACTGTATGTATCAATCAAATCAGGAACAGTATCATATATACAGCTCATATAAGTCATCTTCTTACTGGATTTAAACTGGATTTGGGTATTTGTATGTTTGTGTGAGTAAAAACTACATGCTACAGTTGAGTTACCCTTCACTAAATTCGATTTTTACACCAATTGTTTAATTTTCACCTCCACACAATGACAGGATTGCAGCCTGCAGAGGATGTCTTGGTATTTCAGCTTCGTCTCAAGAAAGAAAACCAGTTACCAATACCACTTATCTTAACATAAAGAATCGACAGAGCATGAAACAGCTATCCTGGCTAAATCCAAAATTAGACACAACACCTCTAAACTGTATAAAGATGACCAGTTATTGTGCAAAGTATGTCTGATATATATCATGTTTTCTTGGCAACCTCACTGTGACACCACAACGCTGGGCAACCCTGTCTCCTACAAAACTAGGTTCCCATACAACTAAACTGCATACTCAATTACGTTTTGGTTTGGAAACCATAGGGTCGCCAGTCCAAGTCCCCAAACGCACCCAGTACAGAGCGTGTTCACCTTGTGGGCACTGCCGAGGTGCCTTTAAGCAAGGCACTACATCCCAATACTAGGATGGGTTAAATGCAAACTGTGTGTGCTGTGTACATGTGTGATAATTAAGAGGATACAAAATAATCCATTTCCATACTTGGTTATGCTTCATAAAACACCATGTTCCTTCTTTAAAAGGCATGTTTGTTACCTTACTGAAGTTGCGGACGTAAATAAAAAAAAAGGTCAACATTCACTTTTGGTTCTCCTGGGTGGAAGTTCTGGGTTTGACTCCACAATCCATCCCGACCTTCTCCATACACAGAATGTCGCGGATTGATTAGAAACGTATCTGTGATGCGTCAAAAACAAACGAATCCTCTGATGTTCCTTGAGGTCAAATGAAGAGAGCCGAGATAACGACTACAGTTCCCCGTCAGAAAGGTCTGACTGCAAGGTAAAGGAGAGAAAATATTCTAAATATATAGCATACACTTAAATTGATATAGTATTTTTAGGTGGATAAAATGTGTTTTGCTTCTGCCCCCGTCCACAGCAGGACAATGCTTAGCTTCCTGCTGGTACTCCGGTCTGTTTCTCCAAACTGGGGGCGTGCCGAACGCCATCTACTCTAGGGAATACACTGACTATGGATACCTCATACAACCCCACTTCAAAAGATCCGAACTATCCCTTTAAGGTTTGAACTATTCCTATATGGCCTACCATGAATGGCCACACCTGAACTCTCTCATTTAAGATAAACATTGTAGTGAACACAGTCTCGTCACATGTCAAAGGCATAGAAACCAATGTCTTGCTTTGAATGAGCTTCTTAAAAAAGTGCTTTTCACTCTGACCCCTCTATTTGCATTATCTGCAGTTCCAGCTCTAATCCTCCCTCGCCTCCTGTTTGTCACCCTGACAAAATGCTTCTTCCACACTTATAGCAGGACACTGTGGTTGAGTCACCGAGGCAGCAGAACGTCAAAACAGAGCGTGGCTGCAGGGAGGAGGAGGAGAAATCCAAACACCAACCACCTTCTTCTCTCTACCCACTCCAACCTCACCCACAGCCGACCGCCACACGCGCACATTTAAACACAGCGGATAACAGCAGAAATCCGCTGTCTCAGAGGCTCCACTGATACAACAATAGTTGTGCTGCTGTGATGCCTCTATCCTGTCGTGCTGGGCAGTTTGGGGCGGGGAGGCGGGGAGGCGGGGAGGCGGGGGCGGTGCAGCTGGACTGTCAGATACATTGGTCACTGCAGGAGAGCAGCATTGATCCCCCAGAGCTTTATTACACTGCCTGACACCGAGAGACATTTCTACTGAGGGTTACACAGTCACTGCTCAGCAGACTCAGAACACAAACTGCACAGTCAACAGAAACACACGCCGTGTCAAATGCACACTGAGTGGATACAGGTGACGCTGCAGTGTGTGTGTGTGTGTGTGTGTGTGTGTGTGTGTGTGTGTGTGTGTGTGTGTGTGTGTGTGTGTGTGTGTGTGTGTGTGTGTATGTGTGTGCAGCTAAACTGCTAACCAGTGTTGGACAACTTAATGGAAAAATGTAATCAATTACTCAGCACCATCACCACACCCACACATCATATGTTGGTGTAGATTGTTTACAGCCCGGCAGTGCTATTAACTACATTTAATATTTAGATTTTCAAAAAGATTAGTGATGAATAAAACCATAATTATTTTCACAGACCTCTGTTTTAAATGTAGAGATTGTGAAATAAATTGATTATTTGTTATTTCTGTTTCGTTTGAGCCCTAAACCCTTTAAAGCTAAACTTCATTAAAGTATCTCAGTGCTTTTTAAATTCACAGCTCATGGTTAGATGGTATTCTTTATGTAACATTTTTAATCTGTAAACACCTAAAAATCTAAATTACCTCCTGGGGCATCCTGCCTATAACAACTTCTTTTAATACTCTCACAGGGCATCTTTCCCATTTCAACCCATTTAGAGGGGTATTTATATTACATCTTGAAAAGATTTTGTATCATCCACTATTTGAGCCAAAACCATCACATGTACAGTCTTTGCTGGAGGCAAAAATGATTTTTCCTATTTCTGTCAGCTGTTGATTCTAGGATTCAAAACCATTCTTGAAACTAATATCAGTGAATTTAGCTTTTAAGATACATTTTTTTAAAAACAGCTGCTCTGTATATTCCCCATAATCACCTGACACTGTACCATCACCTTGTTGTGCAGAGTGGAGAGACAGACATGCAGACATGAAGTAAAAACAACATAGCAGAGAGGCTGTGCAGCATGAGGGATGTGAGGTCTACATACCGAAGACTGTGCGCGCCGGCACCGATTCTTTATTTATCCAGAAGGACACTTGGGAGAGGATTACTGTCATTATGCAGGGGATATACGTCTGAATCATGAAGTAGCCCATTTTCCGTTTCAAGTGGAAGTAGACCGTCATCACCACATATTCACCTGAAGGATCAACAGAAATGAATAACTTTGATTAACAAAGAATTGAAAGTTGCAGCCGGACAGATTTCACTTAACGCAGCTTTAGACAGATGTCGCATTTTATTATATATCATCGCTTTTTTCATGCTCCTCCCACCCAACCTCCTGCTGCTAAAATCTTTTTTTCATGTTTTATGTGAACCGAAAGGCCCTCTGAAATGCCTTAGCTCAGGGTTTGATATCAAGAGGCTCGTACTGTCTGCTGGTCACGGTCCAATGGAGTGACAAAGCCCCAAAATCCTTTCACTATCTACCCCCTGTGCTGCATTTGTACAGTATTTGTCCCGTCATTAATGTGGAAAATACAGTGTATACCTGGCAAATCTACCAGGTTTGACAATACACACAGACAGCTGAACATCTATTATTGAAAGAAAAGAGAACATGTTTTATACTGTTTTTTATAATTCAAAAGAAAAGAAAAGCCATTTTGCTCAGTATAATTCAGTTATGTTTTAATTCAGTCAAAATGGACATAGGAGGAGCGCGTCTCACCTGTGATGGATTTAATAGTTTCACTGGAGACCGTCTGACCGATGAGATCATACTGAACGAGGCTGGAGGACTCAGGAGGGACCTCCACTGAATGCTCAGGCCCTTTGGTCCAGGTATAGATCATCTCTGTTTTAGGATAGGCATCTGTGGACAGAAGGCAAAGCCACCCAGATGTGAGTCCCTTACAGTGCAGTATACATATGTCTGTAATGTGTTTCTACACTGTAAACTGTCTTTGTCGACATACATACATGACTATGATATGATTTTATATATAGCTATAAGTGTGTGTGTGCATATGCATTGTCAAATTGATACATTGTAGGCCTTGAGTTCATGGATAACACTTCTGCTACTTACCAGCTGTCTCCTAATCAAGGTCATAGCAGTTTAGAGGTTTCAATTAGTTAGTTAGTTAGTTAGTTAGTTAGTTAGTTAGTTAGTTAGTTAGTTAGTTAGTTAGTTAGTTAGTTAGTTATTAGTTGGACTACAATCCTTGTGAAAAACAATAGGGATTAATTGTGAAGCAATTACTCCACAGCGCCAAGTCTGCATTTCGGCAATTTCTGTGGTTCAATGTCACGAGAGTTGGTGAAAATGCGCTACAGTTGACATTGTATGAACTTATAAAGTTGTTGTAGCAAATGCGCAACAAACTGAACAACTTTGGCATTCATTTGGAGTCGTGTTTCTGGCAATCGGATAATTGGAAGCCCAATATTCACTCCTGTTTTTGCTCTGCCATGGTGTCCATCATAGAGTGTATAAAAGAAGTGGACGTAGCCCTGGGGTCTGAAAAGTGAAGCCTGCATTCTGTCTAACAGCCAGCAGGGGGCAACACCTCTGGCTGCAAAAAGAAGTCACATTAGAAGTCTATGAGAAAATGACTCCTCTTCTCACTTGATTTGTTACCTCAGTAAACATTTTCCTAAAGAGTTTATGGTCTCACTCACTAGTTTCAAGTTCTCTTTAATACAGCATGGTGTTCATTTAGTAAATTATGGTCCCATTTAGATTAAAATAGATGACAAAGCAGGGTATGCTTTGGGGCGTGGCTACCTTGCAATCGGGTAAGAGGCATAGCAATACGTATCCCTCGCCAGCTGCACCCTTTAGTCCAAATATGGTCACTTTTGGTTTAAAAAAAAACAAGATGCAAACAGTTCAAAACGGTAGTCCACAAACCAATGGGTGATGTAACGGTGATTACGTTCGCCTCCTTTTTACAGTCTATTGTCTCCATAAACACCTGGCTGCTAAATGTTCCACTATGTTCACCAGTTAGTTGCTAACTGTGTCTGTCTGTTGTTTGGTGCTGGGGAGGTAATGTACAGTGGGTTTAACAGAGCTTTTACTGTAAACAGTTACCTGCTGCTGCTGGAATTGAGGTTGATGAGAGCCGTGAGAGTGAAACCAAAACAAGAGCTTAAACACTCCACAGAGCCGAGGGGAACTGCAGGTGGTAATAATTATTACCATATTTAATATAATATACTTAAATTGGAAGGTTTTTAATCAAAAATGATTACTGTTTATTGTTTCGCTAAGAATTCTATTCATGGCAAGGGGGAAATCCTCAGAAGCTGCATCACAGAAAACTCTCCACTGACTAATTAAATTGTAAGGGCTCCCAGCACTTTGAGGTAGATTGACCCTTTTATTCTATTCAAATATAATAATGAGTTTACTATTTTGTAACAAAAAATAAGATTGCATCGCTGGCACTGACTTGTTACTGTATATACGATATTTACATGACAACATCCAATCCACTCTTTCAGATCCACTGAAACCAATACAATGTGGTTGGAAGTCAAAGTTCATAGAGGTCACATCTGTCATATTTCACTCACTAATGCATCATGCTGACATATCGTCCCCAGCAAAAGTTGCAACGTTCAGATAAATTCCCCACTGTGTCTGATTTAGGGATACTTAAAATCATAACAACTCTTTTTATTTCGCAATGTTTTGCTCTATGTATCCTGGCAAGGTTGGCCAGTCTGTGGATGCTGAACAAAATGCCAGTTGCCTTCACCTGCCACTCCCTATGGGACTCCACATCGGCAGGATACCAACTGTGCTGCCAAAATGAAATGATTCTGGTGTGTCATGGAGTGGAACGCAATGCCTGTGCACACAAGTCCAGATGGAGTAACAGAAAAGGAGACGGAGAGAGAGAGAGAGAGAAAGAGTGATGGAGGAAAATGAAGGCAGGGCTGACAGAGAGAAAATTAGCGCTCACACACACACACACCAGCTATGTAAAATAGCTGCATAGGTCTGTGCTATCCTGAGGCAGAGGAAGGGATTCTGACCTTTCCTTTGCTTCAGGCTGCATCAGATCCATGGCTGCTTCCTCTTGACTGGAGGCTAGCAGCAGCAGAGCAGGATGGTGAAAGGAGGAGGACGTGGAGGGGGAGACGGATGACAATAACTGAGAAATGGGAATTTGTCCTCTGCAATGTCACCACACTGGGTAATTGACGGGCGGATTGGGCGAGTGCAAAGGCAAACTCGTTGTCTTCTCCTTTCCTTTCTCCTGCAGATGTAATCTTCAAATTGCTGCTTTTCTCCGATAAGACGGAGCTGAGAAACTCCTTTATTTGAGATAAGTCATTTTTGCTGACCAGTAGGCCCACGATAAACACCGGTGCTGAGCTAGGGCTTCATTGTTCACGATGAAGAATGAAATGCTTCATTATTTAGTATTAGTATTATTCAGTTGCTTCGTGTCTCACAAAGTGTTCGGATCCTCTGCACTCTTTTAAGCACAGAATCACTTTCAGCACTGAGCAACAGTCATGTGATGTTTGTCAGTAAAAACTTTGGATTTTCATTCACACTTCCATAAACTATAAATAAAACGTTACTTAAAAGGCACGACAAGTAGCATTTGCTAATAGAAATAAATCTTCTAAAATGAATCATGAAAATCAAAACTCAAAATAATCCAGTGGGTCTCCTGTGAAACAACACCGGAGGGCACAACATGCTAAATGCAGTGTGGAGGCTTCTCAGCAATGGGTCTATTTGTGTACAGAATGAGAATGAAAACATGCATGACTGCGACATATATGGGATTCTGTAGAGAGGTCAGAGGTCAGGCTGAAACGATATTTTCTGTTCTCGGACCAGTTTGTACTTTATACCCAAAGATCAAAGGAACTAATTACAGAAAGGTCTTAAGGTTTACCCAGAAGCAGAACAACGTGGACCTTGTAGCCTTTGTAATGTGACAAAACATTAGAATACATTTTTCTCACACCCGGTGTCAAAAAGATTTTGGGTACATATTTAAAATAAATTATGATTATCCCTTCATGTAAATGACATTCCAACTTTTGACATTTCTCATAGATTTACTGGCCCTATTTCTTTTTCTGTATTTACATCTGTGGACTTTGCTTTTGTACGTTTGCACCACCTTGTAAAGATGGCCTTAAACATGTACTCTAGTGAAATACCAAGAGAGATTTGTGGGGAAATATCGTTTCTTATTGTTTTGATTTATGGCCCTTATTTTTGTACTCCTTGCTCAGCTTTGTTATTTGTTCTTTGTTTGTTCTTATCCATGCCTAGTGATTAATTGTGATTTTTATTTTATTTTTTTATATAGGTTTTGTATTTGTATTATATAATATGCATGTATTGTATGCAAGATCTTGTGTGTTCTTTAAAGTGTGTTCAACAAAACGACACAAACAGTTGTTTATGTCTCCTGTGTGAAAGTCCACACCGACCTCCTCCCTTTGTCGCTCTTAATACTACGATAACTGACTTCCTCCTTCCACCGTATAGCTACTGACCAGGCTGCTATATTTGATGAGTCGGGAGTGAGAATGCGCTCACACACACAGGACTTACAGCTTCCAAACTTGAGGGGGCAAGCGTGTCCATCCATGGGGAAATCCACAAGTTTCATGGGACACTCGGCATTAATAGTCAACCTGTTGCAGTACAGAGAAGAAATTCTCAAAAAAGGATCAAATAGACACACACACACAAACAAACATGCTTCAGGAATGTGGGCATGTCATGATGTGCTAAATGTTAGCACGCACTGTTGTAAACTGTAATATTGAATTTAAGATTAAAAAGTTTGGCCGCCTCTGCTCTGCCTCCAAACAGCTCTGCACTGTTTACACATTATGAACCACTGGCTTTGGTTTCTCAACAAATCTGCTCAATTGCTTTGAATCAAACAAAGTCTGTTTTGTTTTTTGAAATGAACACAAACACCAAAATATAGAAAACGAATTATGTGAAGACTCCATCACAAATTAGCATGTGTAAAGAATGTAGGAAAAATACTCATCGTTTGGGCTAAAGTTTTGTCTTGAATATTATTCATCAGGAGTTTAATGTTGTGTCCGGTGATGCAGTTTACCACAGTACCTCATGGTGTACAGAATGGTGCCATTCTTCATGATACGGAAAAGCTTGTTGGGGGCCGTCATGTTGTGAGCGACCGACCTCTTGCCGTTCCTAAAGAAGGTGTCTGGTGTCCACACTTTAGTCACCATCAGGTTGTTCAGCCTCAAAATCTCTATCGGGCCCTCGTACTTCAACCTCCGGTCCACCCACGTCTGCCGA
This sequence comes from Cottoperca gobio, assembly GCF_900634415.1. Classification (NCBI taxonomy): domain Eukaryota; kingdom Metazoa; phylum Chordata; class Actinopteri; order Perciformes; family Bovichtidae; genus Cottoperca; species Cottoperca gobio. The sequence continues at coordinate 20,414,126 of NC_041364.1, forward strand.
AAGAACACGTCCATTGTGTATTCCTGAGGCAGGGAAATTGGCAAATGTAAGGCAGGTGGGATGGTATCGCTTCATGATAATCAGCATTCATCTGGAAGAAAAGTCTGGTAAGTAAAACATCTTGTTCTTCACCCACATATGAAGTAACTATGGGCCGATTATGACATAATGGGACCCTGGGCATAGACATGCGAAAGGCCCCACCACCTCCCCTATAAAGTAGCAAGACACACAGACTTTATGTTTAGCCCCATTGTTGTTGTTTTGAGTGTCTTTGTAGTCATCTTGTGTTTTTTTGTAGTTGCTTTATGTGTCTTTGTAATCATATTGAGTCTCTTTTTACTTCTTCTGTGTCTCTTTGTACTTGTTCTGTGTCTTTTTGTTGTTGTTCTGTGTCTCTTTGTGGTTGTTTTGTGTCTCTTTGTGACTCAGAAAGGCGACGCAAGTTCTTGTTCAGGCTCTAGTCATCTCACGCCTTGACTACAGCAACTCCCTCCTCGCTGGACTGCCTGCATGTGCCATTCGACCTCTACAGCTGATCCAGAATGCAGCAGCCCGACTGGTCTTCAATCTACCCAAGTTCTCCCACACTACACCGCTTCTCCACTCCCTTCACTGGCTACCAGTGGCGGCCCGAATCTGCTTCAAGACTCTGGTGCTGGCCTACCATGCTGTGAATGGATCAGCCCCTTCCTACATCCAGGCCATGGTCGAACCAAACACCCCAGTGCGTTCACTTCGCTCTGCGTCGACCAATCGGCTCGCCACTCCTTCACTGCGAGTGGGACCCAGATTACCCTCTAACAAAACCCGCCTGTTTGCTATCCTGGCTCCAAAATGGTGGAACGACCTCCCCATTGATGTCAGGACAGCAGACAGTCTTCACACTTTCCGTCGCAGACTGAAAACTCACCTGTTTCGACTGCACCTCGGCGAATGAAGAAAACTAAATAACTGTACTTTGTATGTTGCACTTATATTGGTTTGGCTTATTTATAGCTAATAGTTGAATTTGTATTCTACTGTTTTCCTTATTTGAAGACAGTGTTCACTTATACAATTGTACCTATTTGAAGCTATTGTACTTATAAGATTCTTGCTGTTCGGAGTTGTATCCCTATGATTGTTTGCACTTTTTGTACATCGCTTTGGACAAAAGCGTCAGCTAAATGAACTGTAATGTAATTGTTTTGTGTCTCTTTGTTGTTGCTTTGTGTCTCTTTGTGTCTCTTTGTTGTTGTTTTGTGTCTCTTTGTTGTTGCTTTGTGTCTCTTTGTTGTTGCTTTGTGTCTCTGTGTCTCTTTGTTGTTGCTTTGTGTCTCTTTGTGTCTCTTTGCAGCTATTTTGCTTCTCTTTGTAGTTTTTTGGTTCTTTGTTGTCTTTTTGTGTCTCTTTTTTAGTTGTTTTATCTTTCCATCTGGTTGGTACGTGTCTCTTTTTTGGCCCCTGGGCCTGGGTTATACCTGTGATCTTCTGTAATGGCCGGACTTGAAACAAAGTTGTGTGGACTTAGTATTAACAACTTTTACACAGCAAACACATCAATCGACATATGTTTATCTCCATTGAAAGTGTGGTTACATACCATTTCAACATCCGAGACAGGCCCAAAACTTGTGACATAAATGTCGGTCTTTACTTCAGTCACAGGACCTATTGAGCCAATGACACATTGTAACATTTAATATCCTGCTTTTAAATCCTTCAAAGTCACAGTGCAGCCTCAGTCTTATTTACACTTCAACACTCTTTATATCAGACTTACTACCCATCAAACACAAAAAACATGCAATATACAGCTTATCCAGAGCTGTAGTGCCTTTGCATAATGGTAGTGAAAAAATCTTTAAAGACGTAAAAACATAATCCTGTTTGATTTTCCCCCCCCTCAGTGAATGAATGTGGAGGCAGGCGTTGTGCAAGGATAAGCAAAGCTAAGGCTCTTTGCATGCATGTCTGATGACTTTGCACTGTAAACCACCAAACCAGCTTTTTTACATGTCATGACTTCAGACACGATGTGCAGAACAACCAAATCCGTACATTTAGCACTTGAACTTTTATGCATTAAGCGTTTGTCCCGCGACAAACACACGTTTATATAACTGCATTCGTGAAACGTGCGGAGCTTACAGGCCCCTCTCATCTGACGGCAAAACGACCAGGCAGGCTTACAGGATAAAGTCTTCAACATCGCGTGTGTTGACACACTTAACTATGAAGCAACATGTTTAATATGAGTCAAGTCTCACACACACAGAGGTAGAGAAGAAACATGACATTGTTCCTATTATGTTTCCATGAGCACGACATATATTGCCTCCCCTGTTGCTTTTCCAGACGTTTTTCTTTTTTCTGTTTAAAGATCGTTAAGCCAGTTGATGCAGATTTGTGATTTAAGGCTTTACAAATAAAACTGACTTATAGGGTGTATTTAGCGCTCAATAATTAGTTTACACTCATCGTATCGCACTCTATGGTGTGTTTTAGGCTCTTAAGGCATAATAAAAAAAGTTAAATAAATAATACAATTGCCTTTTTTTAAACCCTTTTTTAATTATAAAGATTATGAGTGTTTCATAGCTGACGTGTAAATATTATGAATGAACCTGACTTGACATATAGGGTGTATTTGGTTCTTAATAGTGAGTTTGCAGCTACCTTGTTGCACTTAATGGTGTTTTAACCTCCTATGACACACACAAAAGTCAAATAAAAGATCAATGTCAAGGGTGTCGTGTGAAAACGGTAATCTCCATATGGAAAATGTTCCCTACGACACACGAATACATAAACATGGCTTTTGTTCCTACATACCCCCGAATCCAGGTCGCAGCCTGTTGTCGTACCCGTCCAGAAGTCGGTCCAAAATGCGAGTAAAATTCTCCGGATAGATCCTTTCATCCTTCTTTGTCTGTCCAGAGATTTTCTTTACACTAGAAAAAAAAAAAAAGAATCAGGGTACCATAACTTCAGTGCTGGGGGAAAAAAAGAAAGAAACCTCGTGTGTGTGAGCCGCGGGAGGTTTCGGCACCGCGGACAGTGACACTGGGACTCACCAAGTCGCCAAACAGAAAAAGTAGAAGAGGGTCCGAATAAAAGCCGGGCACATCGCTGTCACCGTCTCCTTCTTCTTGGCAGAAACCATCTTTGCATGCCATTCTTCAAGCCTCTTCACATCTCACCACTGCCAGATGCCTGCCTGTGTCCCGGGGAACAGGAGGAGGGAGACGCGGCGGCAAAGAGGGGGCAGAGAGGGTAGCAAGTTCTCCCGCTCCTGCAGTCTTTCCATACGCACAACACGCACACACACATACACACACACACCTTCACCCACAGCCCTGGTCACCTCTCATCCGGATCCAAGCTGCTGCTGCTGCTGGTGGTGCTGGCATCCAGAGAAAGAAACAATTCTCTCTCTCTCTCTCTCTCCTTCACTCTCTCTCTCTCTCTCTCTCTCTCTCTCTCTCTCTCTCTCTCTCTCTCTCATTCACTCTCTCTCCTTTACTCTCTCTCTATCTGTTTGCTTCTCTGTCTCACCCTCTGTTTCTCCCCCCCTCCCCTGCTCTCCCCCTCTCTCCTCTCTGTCTCTGTTTGCTTTCTCCTTCTCCCTCTCACACACACCTGCTTTGGTCAGGACACAGACGTGCATTGCTTTGAAAATGACTTCAACAGACTTCCTCCCCTCTGTCAACACTGGAAAAAGAAGGACACGGATAGAAAGGCCTGTTCATCTCCTCAAGATCTGAGCGTTAGGTGTTTCCTGACAGCATGACCTTTCAAAAACACTTTTGCTTTAGAGACTTATTTTGCTAGATGTGCTCCCTGCATGCCCTTTGACCCCCCAGCTTCAATCAGTCTCACTCCCGCTGCTGTGTGACAACACAGCCTAGCCTACATGTTGAACTAGTTTCAGGAATGCATTGGTGGTGAGCGCCTGTATTAAGATTCAAATGGGTCAGTCTTGTCGCAATACGCAATCACACACACACACACACAAAGGCACACAGGTACTGTAGAGGAACTGGGACAAGCCACATGCTGCTTCACAGATTTCTCTGCACCTGGGACAAGTACAAGACCTTCACTGTGTGTGTGTGTGTGTGTGTGTGTGTGTGTGTGTGTGTGTGTGTGTGTGTGTGTGTGTGTGTGTGTGTGTGTGCGCGCGTGTGTGTGTGTGTGTGTGTGGCTCTGAAGGTGAAGTACGGTTAAATCTTGCAGGATAAACAAGATGTCTGGGTTCCACCACACTGGCTTTCCTGATTAGTTTCGAACTGCATACAGTATAAACACACACACACACACACACACACACACACACATACACACACACACACACACACACACACACACACACACACACACACACACACACACAGGGCAAAAACAGAAGCCACTTAGTGTTAAGGGACAGTAAGGAAACGCTATATTGATACGTTACAAGCTGAAGTCATGTAGTGTAGTCTTATATCGCAGCTCCCCTACACAGCCGCCCACCCCAGTCCTCCCACAATACACTAGAGCAGGGCAGCTCTGTGGGGGATGAGTAATATGCATGCTCTTTGTGAGGGCAGGCTTTCGTCCAAGTGATTTTTTTTCTTGTTTCTTTTCTTTTTTAGACACTTGATTACAATATGCTCTTTTAACAGCACTTTCGGCACACTGTACAAAAAGGTTGTAATAATATTTATTCAACGGCAGTCGAATGTGGAAATGTCACCAGTACAGTTTTAGGAAAAGTCACGTTGGCCTTATTATGCCACATTGACCTTTCCTTATAAGTCTGTGCTGGGTTTATATTACATGATGTAATATTGTGGTAACATTTGTGCCCTAAAGACACACTGTACATGGAGCACTAAATAATTGTTAGAGGTTTCTAATTAAATGTCTGTTATTGTACACTTTCGAGACTTTATTGTGTGTTTCTCCGATACAGTTTGTCCTGAGATTCCTTGAAACAGGTTCTTCTGCTATATGCCCTGCAGCAGGAATAACTGCTATGATAACCTAGTTTTTTATCATTGTGAGCGCATGAGTATGTGTGTGTGTGTGTGTGTGTGTGTGTGTGTGTGTGTGTGTGTGTGGGTGTGAAGGAGGAAGGTAGACAAGGTGAGGCATAGCTCTGTGATGGTTGGTGTGTTGTGTTGTGAGGGGTTGGGGGCCATGGCAGCAGAGGGACATTACATTACCTCCCGTAGGATCCATGCAGGGCCTGATGATGACAGCCTTCAGAGAGTCTCAACCTGACGACACACACAAACCTACAGCTGCTGCAGCAGAGCTTGTTAGCTGGAGCTCAGCGCACATGAAAGACTGCTGTCTTTACTGTGTGGCAGCTACAGCGAGATCTCATTAACTTTGCAGATACAGATTTTGAGACTAGCAGTCCAATAAGCCTCGTTATCATTCTTTCATTAACCGGTAGACAGGAGTGAAAAGTTACTTTTACGCAGTACTCATATACTTTATTTAAGTATTTATTTTCTATGAGATAATATGACTTATAACTTCACAACAGCATATGCATATTTATACACATTCATATTTATACACATGCATCTTTTTACACATGTACAAACCAGCACAACTTTGAACCCTCTTGCTTTCTGACGTGGTCCATACCATGCAGTACAAAACAATTATTTTCCAGCATTAACCGGCCCTAACAGTGTGTCTAGCAAGGGGTTATTGCAACTTCCGCATTCCATAGGTGAAGCACATTGGCACACATAAGCAATTTTCCCAAATATAATAGTTGGAAAATGCACCCATTTCAAATGTTATCAGCCGTTATCAATTGTTATGACTGCCATTGTAATGCTTCAGACAAAGCAAAATGGACAAACTGCACCTACACACATGTTTTAAAAGTGCAACGTCGCAGTTTTAAGAACTTGGGTAATTTATATATTGAAACAAAAACCTAGTTTAGGTTAGGAAAACATCATCATTTTGGTTAAAATTGTTACCTGACTAAAGTTTTTAGTTACGCATGTCACGTACGTCGACGTGTTTGGTTTCACACTGGACACGAATAGACGAAAGTCCATGGTCTCAATGGCATCACTTTTAAAAGCGCTCTATAAATAAAATGTATTATTATTATTATTATTATTATTATTATTATTATTATTACTCGACGGATCCGGAAAATATGCCAAGAGTGAAACACGGGTCGTTAGGAGGACTGGGTAGACAGCTGTTTTGCATATCTGTTCCACAAGATGCATGTGTGACGAACGAGTGGAAAACTCGTTATGAAGCTGCTTTTGTGTAGACATGCAGTTGAGTCCAATATTCAAATTTTAGCTCTTTTTTGGTCTCCACTTATTCCTGAAATATCTGGCAGTTCAGCTAAATGCTCCACTATGTTCACCGGCTAGTTGCAAAACTGTGTCTATCTGTTGTTTCGTGCTGGATAGGTAGCGTAGCGTCTACTTGGTTTTGCTAAATAAACAACTGCGCGCTGCTGTTGGGGAAAAAGAGTTTATGGGAGCATCACCAGTGAACCAAAAATAATGTTGCAGGTTGTAAAAACAAAACGAGTCAGGCAGCTGTTGTCCCTCTGTACTGGGGGCAGACGCTACAGTGACTCACTATCGCCTCTAGAGGAACAAGTGGTATTACAGACTGGACGGACGCTAGTCAGTTAGATGCTAATGTCGGTAGATATCTCTGCACACATAGACGTCTTTGACACAATGTCAACACTGTTACCTCTTCACACTCTGTTGATAATGTTAGATCATTGTTTTAATGTTTTAAGTTCCGACAGGTGGAGACGGGGGACTTTTAGAAGCCCAGATATATAGATTCAGCCAATCAAAAGTCTTGTTGGAGCAGGTGAGTCATACTATAAGGTAAAAGCTTTCTCATTTCCTACTTTCTCAGTATTTCAATAAAAGCCTCTGGCAACTGATCAGCAGGTCACTGCATCTCTTGCCTCGTTGTGTTGGATCTTTGTAAAAACCTCACAGCTCAAATCGACTGCCCACACTGTTAGTGCATGAATGCAACATGTGCCTACATGAGATACCAAAATATGTTCTTCTGTCTGGTATAGCCTGCATAGCATGAATGAGTGAATCACTGTCAAAATACTCACACTTTTAACAGCATTTATAGAAATGTTATGTATTTCTCTGCATTTGTTTCCATAGCCATAATGGCCAGGTAGGGAGAAAACAGCTCTTTTGCGCTGGGGGTAACGATTGATGAGGCTCATTGTGGCAGTGCAGGAAGCTAATGAGTCAGAACCACGAGTCAAGCTGTCGGGAAATCACACCGCCCAAAAAAAAGCCCGACGTGACATCTTCAGCACCAAACAAATGCAGAGGGAGAGACTCACAGACTGAAAATGAGACACCAGAGAGCAGAGCTTATGCTACTGCTCAATCCATTTCTTTATCATGAATTTCAGCTTAACCATGCACAAATGACAGTCTGAAAGTGAGTGTCAGCACATTCATACTCAGACAATAGTAATATGTAGCTTTTAAAACGTAACAGTTGCACCAGGAAGAAACGACTGATGGCAAAAGATGCAGACAAAAAAGTCAAATGTTTCCTAATTTACTTAACAGTTAAGGCAGAAATAAACCACATCCTCTTCAGTCCTATTCCTTTTTTTTAATTCAAATAGCAAACGGTTTTTAATACATCAGGGACCAGATCAATGGACTTCCCTTTTAAACCACCTTTGTTCCTGATAAGAGTCAGAAATGTAGACCTGTAGAGCACTGTTAAAGCTGACTGTATCGATGCTTTGTCACCTGTTCCGAATGTTATCAACGCATTGAATGGCCGTCAACAGTAATTATCACAACCATTCAAATTGTTCAGACTACACATACCCATAAGTTGCAAAAGTGAAATTAACGGTTACAATTTTTAACACATGGTTGACATTGTGAATTAAAACAAAACAACTTGTTTTAGGTTAAGGCAACAACACGTATTAACAACAAATAAGTAGGATGCTGATAACCATTGATAGCATCCATCCAATGGGCTGATAACATCCGAAGCGGGTGACTTCCTATTGTTTTGATTGGTCGATGCTCCAAGTGTAAAGCTGCAATAATTAAATTCTTGGCCACTGGGGGCAGCAGACTAAGCTCCCGAGACAGGATACGTTTTCATATGTTGAGCCCCTGACTCCAGTGACATCATCACGTCATAATTTCAATGTGTCCCGTATTTCTCTTTATGACAAAATACCTGCAAAACTAGAGACACGTCACACTTTTTTAAAGCCTGTGGTATTTATTTAGTTGTACGCTACTTGTGGAAGTAGAGCTGCTGATGCATTCAACTCTTTATGTAGCAGCATCCATATATGCAAATAAAGGAGGCTCTTCCTCTCAGGGGCATGGTTTTTATTTTTCTACGATGTGTCACAACTTACCTTACATATTGAGAGTGGGTTTGAATGATTGAATTAATGCTGCAGTGGGGAAGTTATGTTTTTTTTTATATTAACAACAGAAGTGGTTCTACTTTCTGCAGTTTCACTCATCTAATAAGATCGTTTCTGCCTTTAGAGAAGCACTGAAAAATATTTGTCAAACAAAACCTCCAAATGGCTAGTTAATCAATTTGCCCCATGTTATACTTTGGCTCACATTCACACAAGGGTGCATTTATCCAGCGAGGCTGCACATTTATAACTCACTCAGCAGTTGGAGAACCCACCATGGTTTTATACGTGGTGAGGCAAACATGAGCAGGAAGATCGTCCTTCAGCTGAAAGACAGGCATCTTGTTTTGTAGCTGACCATGACCTCTGACCTCCCTGTAGAGGCGGAGGTGGAGCCAAAAAAATAATCTCCCCTCGGGGTTAAAACAGCATTAAAGAAAAATACTTTCACTGACATACAAGTATATAAAAATAACATCAAATTCCACTGATCCATGTTCAGAAGAAAGAAATATTGACATCCTCTCCTTCGGGGCTTCTAGTTACCACCTCACAGCCCACATCGTTGTTGGCCAGTTCCTACCTTTATTATGATTTTGTGGAAACAATGGTAAAATGTGACTACAACAGAGGAAAGTCTTGACATTGAGGTTATAAACAGAGTATGATTGACAAATGAACACTTGTCCATATTTTCTCCAAATGTGTTCCTGTTGAGAAGGCTCTCCAATTGCCGTAAGAATTAAAAGTGTGATCTTAAGGTGCTGAGGAGGCCTCCAAGAAGATAATATTTCCAGAGAAGCATTCAGAAAACAGTGGCGTAACACCTCAAATCTTATGCAGTACTTTTTCTCCAGTGATATTGCTGCCCACAATCATGGAAAATGAAGTTGTTCCATCCAAAGGAAGCATCATCCTGAACCATTATCCACTTGTGAATCTGATTGGGAGTCATTTATGCTCTGCAGTGCCCTAGCGGCCTCTCATCTCCTTCGGTAAGCCTGCCCACCCATTACATGCAAGTACTCGACAACACTTGAGTGCCCTATAATGTACAGATGACAAATTTCCCTCTTTCTAGACAATTCTGTCACTCTTGAAGTTTAGGTCTCGGCTGTTGAGCAACTGGAAACCGACCAAAGAGGTGGGCACATCACCTCAAAACTTTAACTTTCAAATTGATAAAGAGGCTTCCACTAGTTTACTCTCATATCCGCTCCCACAGCCCTCATTTTACTGAAGTCCAGGCTTCTAAATATAGACACTTGTCCTAATTTAAAGAGATAGTTTGGTTTTGGGGGAATTGTGCATTTCTTTTTCATCTGGAGTGAAACTAATGCACGGCCTTTTTATGTTTCTTTCATGCTGTTTCATACAATGTTTGATATAATAACATTTATTTCAATAAACACCAAGATAACCAGTTCAACCAGCCATCAATTTCTTGAAAAATATAAAAGCATACTCCCCTATCCTATATGTTAGATGGATAGTGCATCTTGGTCAAAAGTTTAGCATTTTGGGAAATGCGCTATTATATTCTTTCTAGTAGCCAGCAGGGGGCGAGTCCAATTGTATAGCGGTCTATGAGAAAATGACCCTACTCCTCACTTGATTTATTACCTCAGTAAACATTCTCCTTATGATCACAATTGCTCATTTTAAGTCCTCTTCAACACAACGGGCTGTTCATTTAGTAACTTATTGTTCGATTTGGAGTAAAATAGACGATAAAGCAGGGTGTGCTTTAGGCTATGGCTACCTTGTGATTGACAGGTCGCTACCATGGTATGGTGTCTACTTGTCTTAAAGCTTTCATGGTGCGTTTTCAATTCATGAAAGTCTTGTTGCGTTGGGTTGTACACCCTCTCATGTCACAATAACCAAGATGGCGACGGCCAAAACGCCAAACTCGAGGCTTCAAAAACATAGTCCACAAACCAATGGGTGATGTCACGGTGACGTTGTCCACTTCTTTTATACAGTTTATGCTATGGAAAGACCCATTGAGGCGCGACCTGATGTGTTCCTGTGAGTTGTTTTATAAAATATTAGTCTATGAGTCTGCTACAAAGACAAACAAAGATGAGAGGGAGAAGGAGAGAGACTGAAGGGAGTTTCTGGTAAGTTCTGAGAGGCTGAGCTGCCAACCAAAGACACACACACACACACACACACACACACACTCCCATACACACGGCTGGTGTGGCCGTTCAGCTGTCAATTTCAGGGGAATGATGCTTTTTGTCTGATCACGACTCAAAGCGCACTAACACATTGTATGTCCAACACAAACAGAAATAGACAGTTTGAGGTTTCAGAGGGAGTTACACTGTTCCTGTTTTAGAATGAACAACAGGTAATCTATTGGTCGTCTACTTCTGAGAAGATATAAGATACAATGATTAATTAGTGAGCTTCGGAGGTGATGGTAGGCGTATATTTCACTTTTGACAGAGCCACACTAGTTATATCCCTTTGTCTCCTAGCTGTAGCTCTTTACTTAACGCACTCTAAGAAAGAAAGCAAATGATTGTATTTGCCAAAAGGTACAACTATTCCTTTTTATTGAAATTATCAATTCTTCTGTCTGTGTGAGTTTTGCAGTCCTCGCTCCTTCACAGCTCGAGCTTTCTCTGTACCTTTGAATGTTCCGATACATTTTGACCAACGGACCCCCAGTAAGAAAAGATTCCTGACGGTGTGAGAGATTATTTAAATCTAAATTTTAAAATGGATTTGATTTCTCTAAACTTCTTGCAATGCTTAATGTATTCTTAATGTGTAATATGCATAATCAAACTTTTCCGTAAATAATTGACTAACTAAGTTTTTTACGATTGCTAAAACACATTTCTTGAAACCTTCCCCCATTTTCTCAAAACTTTAAACACAAAACTTAAGCTACATTCACAAAACCACAGACTCCTCTGGCACAAATCAAACAATGCTTTCACATCATGCACTTTTCCAGACAAAATAGAAAAACCTACAGAGCATTCATTAGACACTACATAAAACATTTTTAAACACTGCATCCAGTGCATGTAGTTTGATTTAGTTTTATCGTAAATGAACACATTTTTGCAAAACTAAACAAAAGTACAATTATCCCAACTTATACAAATAACAAAGAAAACTTCATATGTAAATGAAAAGCACGTTACAAAACCAACTGCAAAAAACGTCATTGTACGATTCATTATGCCTCAGCAGCATCTCGCCTTTGTGCTGGTCCGGCCAGAGGACTTCATCTACATCACACGCAATGTTTTCTCTTGCTAAGCAATGGGGGAAAATGCCATTGCCTGTAGGAGGTTTACCCTGGTGTAGGGGCCCATCACCTCTTACTCGTACTCTTCCTCCTCTTCCTCCTCTTCTTCCACCTCTTCCTCCTCTGCCACTCAAAATGTTTTTATCCATTGTCGGTATTCACTCTGAACTTGCTTATGTAGTGTGTTAAATCGGTTGATTGCACCATTAAAAACGAGTGTGAACAGTTTTGAGTCGTTGTGTTTAAACGATGACCACTGTGTTGGAGTTGTGTTCAACTTTTGCTGCCTGTGTTGTGCATTTTGCAACACATGTGCATCACAGTGGGAATTGTGTTTTAAAGTAAAGGAGATTGTGTTTAGAGTTTTGCAAATAGTGTCTAACTACTTGAACTTGTTTAGGGTTTTGCTAAAAATAGAGGTTGATTCGACAAATGGGTTTAGGCAACTGATAATTTGGTTCAGAGAATGGGGTTTAGTGTTTTAGCAATTATAAAAAACTGTAATCTTGAACGTAGAGTATCCAGCATGCAGAGGAGCACAGCTGTTGTAGCCTTTTATTTTTTTCTTAAACACATGCGGGAATGAGGCGTTCACACATTTATAGATCATTTCTGGTGATGATTTTGAATCCGTCTGTAGGGGACATGGCAGGAAGAGGCGTAAATGTTGGTGGGAGAATGTTTGCCCTCCAGCAAATGTGTGTATGAGTACATGTGTGTGTGAGTGTGTTTGTATGTGTTTCTGAGCACATGTGCATATGCAAGTATGGTTTTCATGAATACATTACTGCATTGGAAACTGTTTTTACATCAAGGTTTTAAAGCAAAATCAGAAGGTAAACAAAAACAATGATGGTCGCCAGATGTGAGGAGGAAGAAACAAGAAAAACGCTCTAGAATGGATAATAATCACCTGTCAGAGTAAACTACGGAAACCATGTTCTTTTATTTTAATTGTTTTATATTGAAATTCTAATGCTTTATTATTGGTTTGAATCCCTTTAATATCATCGGATGAACAAATACATTCCTCAGTATGAAGCTCACAGCGTTTCCTGGCGGAGGGAGGACATGATGGAAACACGGTCCCCAGTTTGTTCCTGCTCCGCTTCCTCAGTCTTCTCCACAGCAGCCCACGCCCCCCCACCGGCAGCAGCAGATGTAGCCACAACACTTTACTGAGCCGTTTTGCTGAGCCATGACTATTGTGACAGAAGCAGGGTGACACCAGATAACCTCAGTATCATTGACGCACAACATGCGCACACACAAGGACAGGCTTGGCATGTTATATGGAAAGTGTGTCATCATTTTAATCTCTGCAGGCAACATGGAGTCATGGAACCCAGTCTGGATGCCAATTTATGAGGTGTGTTTTGCTTGACAGTGATATTACGGGCTCTTTGGAAAAATCTAAAAGCACATAATATGCAGAATACAAAATGTCCTTGCAGAAAGTCCTTTTCTAAGGACATTTATACCTGAGCAGATCTGGTGATTAGAAGCACAAAGCAGACTGTTCCAGTGCCTTCCAGGCATTTTAGCAGCACTAGCCTGGAGCACACATAATATCTAGCCGTTAGAGACTTCGACAGGGGAAACAGAAGATTAGGCTAATGAATTCAGTTGCTGTGAAGGGATCCATCCTCTAATGTGTACGTTTCAACTTTAAACCAGCACCTTTTTCTATGATGTTTTCCTTATTAAGGGGATGAGAATTGCTTTACATTGTTATTGTTACAAAAAAATGTAATTCACTGCAACAGAAGTCAACATAATTCTTCATATAAAAACTGTTTTGAATGTGAGATTTTAAAGGCAACAGATTTATTTTTTAATGGGGGTGATTTAAATTCACATGACTCTGGTGACAGAAATGGATAAATATGCATGTGATAAAAAATAAATTACATGTGATATGATATTCATAATAACGCAAGTTACTTATAAAATTAAACTCTATATTGTCACTTTGCTCGACAGTACTGTATGTCTTGGAGTTCACTTCATTTGTCTAGACATGAATGGCAAGTTGTTTAATAGAAATGATGCCAACGGGCCTCTTACAGCAACATTCTCCTAATGTTCTCATATATGTTCTGTATATGCTCCAGATGCACCCAACGTTCTTAAGCATCCAAATCTGCCCCTAAACATAATATTGATTTCAAAACTACAAACTGCTAGACCCATAAATACCGCCACAGAGACCAGATCACAAACACACAATGAACATTTGGAATTGTATAAACAAATGTCCCGTCAAAACACATCACCATCATTCACGTCAACAGCCGATGACAATGCATAAAGTGTAGCCAAAGTCTATGAGTCATCCCGTTGGCCTTCTCGCTCCTCTACTGCAGGTTGAACGTTAAGATGAACGTGCCGAGGACTCCAGCAGAGCATGAAGAAGGATAGCCAGGTCTTGATCCTACTTGGAGGCATGTGACAGATTGTTTATTATTAGCATAGGTAACGTCCCTCTAAAGCAGGGGTGTCCAAACTACGGCCCGCGAGCCAATTGCGGCCCTCGACCCATTTTTAATTGGCCCACAGCAAATTCTAAAAGTATAATGGAATATGGCCCAGATAAAACTTGTGCTTTAGATGTTTACTGATTGCATGTGATGAGAGCACAGATGCGACAGACCCCTGCACAGCTGTTCATTTTGTTTCCGGGGAGTTGACGATAACTTTTGCGTTACGGAAGAGCTGCTTGGTCTTAGGAGTCTAAAGGAAACAACATAATTCGAGCACGAGGACTTAACCACAGATATTTCAAGCTTTCCTGTCTGATGTCGATGCTGAATACGGGACGCACTCTACAGTTCTGATGTGCGCTGGCTGAGTCGCGGCTCCGTGCTGCAGCAGGTTTTATTACCTGAGATCATAAATCGATCTGTTTTTGAAAGAGAAGGAGTGACCTCTTCATGAGCTGAGAGACCCTCCATGTTTGGCAGACCTGTTTAGTTGATCTTACTAGATCTTAAGAGCCGACTGCGCACATGAAAGCATTCTGTGTGAAGCTTCGTCTCTTTGAGACACAACTACGCAACTTCAATGTTGCGCACTTCCCCACTCAAACATGTGAGCAAACATTTTGTGTTAACTCTGAACAAAAGCAGACTGAGAACCACAATGAGCGACAGCATCTCTGTGATGTCCTTCGTATCTCAAACACCAAACTTACTCCTGACCTGCAGCATCCTTCAGTCCAAAGCATGACTGCTCCCACTGGTGCAACGCTGTTCCCATTATAGGCGAGTTAAAACATATATTACACAGTATTCATGTTAATAAGACACATTTTTCAATAAATTCAGTCAATTAAAAGTTGATAAAATGTTCTAACTAATGTTAGTTGATGTGTTAACAAGCCCAATAACGTATTTGTTTAACAAGCTTTTTAGGCAGTATACCTCAAAAGTATGAGGCCCAGCCCTTCGTATATTTTTTCTGTATGTGGCCCTCAGTGAAAAAAGCTTGGACACCCCTGTTCTAAACACTGTATAGGTGTTGTGCCGTGTGCAAATACTCTGGCACATCCCCAAGAACTGGACAGATGCCACCAAAAGAAGGCTGTAAGAAGAAGAAGAAACTAAGGTACTGTTAAATAAACTCAAACAAAGTGAACCTGATCTCCCAGAGCGTCAGTGCTGCTGTTACAGGGACATCAGAAAGCATCTGAGAGCAGCATGGAAGTCCTTCAGAAGCTCAACTCACACAATATCATCCTCCAAGGGTTTTTAATGTCTTAACTGTGATCAATGGAGCAAAAGTATTTGTTTAATAATCCAATAATTATTATAACTCTTATACTCATATAATAGTTGATTATATGATATTCAAGCATTTTGTTATGTTCCTCAAATTTAAAACGCATGTTTCCTTGTGTTGGTCAAACAATTTGTAGACTGAAAATTAAATGTTTTTTTTCTTATCTGGGTAAGAGTGCTCTCGACCACTTCTAAACTGTTCTCTTATTGAGAGAAGGTCAAACATAGGAGTACATTGGTGAATCCCAGAAATCAATGAGTACTAAGAAAATAGAAAAAATCGTGGATAAGAACAAAATAAGAGAAATTGTGTTTGTGTTCCTGTTTTTCTTGTTCTTTATTGTTGCCCCTTGGGCACTTAAACTGGCCAAATCTGTGCATTAAAGAAACATTTTTATTTGTGCCCCTGCCCCTCAGAGAGTCTGTGCCTGCCACTGTCACTGAGAGTAAACATACACTGTATACCAGATAAACATGTATGCAGAGAAACTTCTGACTACAGTTTTCTCATCAAACATGTTATGACATATTATAGCATGTACTGTATATATATATATAATGTAATATATCCTGTTTACAATGAACAGGCTTCAGAATGAGCCTTCACCAGATAATAGGTGGACTGCTGAATGCATCATTACATACAGAATAATATCACTTGCAATCTGATGCTAAACTGGGGTTTTTGTCCGCCACGCACTTCCATACAACACATGCAATGATGCATCGATTGTATTGATTTTGGTCGCTGTTGCAACGGTGGGATACGTTCACATGTCTCGCAGTGAAAATGTGATTTTGATCCATGGAAGCCCTCAGTTTCCTGGCCTGATTGCTGGGAAGATCTTGCTTCATTTCAGCCTCGCTATTGAGGCAGGTGCTGTATAAATAGGCACACTGGAAATAGACCCTCGCTCTCAGAGGAGCCTCTCAAGAGAGGACCAATGGCCATATTTCCAACACTGAGATATAGGCCATACATTACAGACATCTGGACTGTAATGATGTGTTGTGGAATCCCTTTTGAGAATAACTAGTTGTAAACAGTAGATACAAATATTTTCATCCTCCAGATTTAACAGTAGTCTTTCATAAAGGAAAGTCATTTGCTGAAGTTGTTTCAAAAATAATCTTTCCTCCTGCAGCCAAAAACATTTATTCATTTACTATCCATTTACTCTTCAATGCCTCATTACCTGTGGGCCATGACGTCCATAGCAGTTATCATCAACAGTGTGTGCTGGTCTGTTTTCTTGTTCTTCTCCATCCCTGTTTTACATTATGTCCCAATTATGTTGTACATGCACGGACATGTTTTCCCCAAAGACCTCCATGTTCCTTACGAGGCGCTAAAGAAGGATGATCTCACACTATCTTTCCATGTCTGTCAGATATCTGATGAATATGTAACTCCTGGGTATAACTTGAGAACCTTTTCACTAAATGTTTTTATTTTTATTTGGGGGAGCAGAACAAGCTGCAACAAGCACAACATCAACAAATGATCCTTTTATAAAGTGATGAATCCTGTTAGCAAACAGTTGACTTATATCAATTCTCATTCCTGTGGAGTGATGGAGTCTAGTACTCTATGTCCTTTAGCTCTGCTTCGGTCTCCACCAACTCCTGAGGGATATATGTTACTCTTTAGCTGCTAAATGTACCACAATGTTCACTAGTTCTGTAGTTGCTCACTTTTACCCTGTTCCCACCAAAATTAGAGCGTATATGCCAACTGGCAAAAAAAAGCAATAGACTTTCCCATTGCCAGTAGACGAGTTTGCCTTTCTGATATTATTCAGTTTGGTTCTCTTTCAAATTCTAAAACCAGAGTTTGTGACTGTTGAAATAGTGGAAAGACTAACAAAGACGGTTTTAATGAGTTTGGTTGAAGTGTGTTTTACAATGATCATAGAGGTAAACTCACTGTTGCTGGTGGCTTTGAGGAGCGAATCTTGATTGTATGTTATGAACATTAATAAATTATAATAATTGTCTAAACCCCTTGTTGATTTAATTGATTTTATATTTGGCGCTTCACATAGCATTGCGCTGGAAAAGGGTAAAAAATAAGCGTCTCCACCTGAGTGTCATGTTTCCATCACTTCAAATCACAGCTGCAGCTGATCAATTCCTGTGACTACTGCAGAGTCATTTGTCCCGGGAATGAATGACGATTGTAACCTTTCCCACTGAATTCAAAAGCCGTTAGTGGATGTTGGGTGTGGGTTGTGGGTTTTTTGTCGGGTGGGAAAGAAGCTTAAGTCTGTTTACCATTGGTGTTTTGGAAGCATGCAGTGGGTTTAGTCAAAGCTTGGAAATCAGCTGAGTGCTGCTGCTGGAAACAATGCTGATGAGAGCGGTGAGGAACAAACAAAACAACAAGCTAAAAGACGCTAAATACTCTGTAGAGGTGACGGGAACAAGTGACTGCTTACCTATTACACATATGTCATTTGATCCATTAAAAAAAATCATATAATGCAGCTTTAAAACGGTAACCTCAGTCAAGACAGGTACAGGTACAGGTACAGGTACAGGCACAGGTACAGGTACAGGTACAGGTATAGGTACAGGTACAGGTACAGGTACAGGTACAGGCATATGTACAGGTACAGGTACAGGTACAGGCACAGGTACAGGTACAGGTACAGGCACAGGTACAGGTACAGGTACAGGTACAGGCACAGGTACAGGTACAGGTACAGGCATATGTACAGGTACAGGTACAGGTACAGGTACAGGTACAGGTACAGGTACAGATACAGGCACAGGTACAGGTACAGGTACAGGTACAGGTACAGGTACAGGTACAGGTACAGGCACAGGTACAGGTACAGGTACAGGCATATGTACAGGTACAGGTACAGGTACAGGTACAGGTACAGGTACAGGTACAGGTACATGTAGAGGTACAGGTACATGTGTCTAATATAATAATTCAGCACTTTGGCAGCATTAGACTTTTTATGGCTGTATGAGACAAAAGCCAGCCCACATTAGATCCATAACAGCCACAGATTATCACAACAGGATATTTCATTGACTGCCAGGTTGGCTATCATTTTTGATTAATCATATTACACATGCTAGTTGTATTGGCAGATTTGGAAATAGCTCATGTTTCCAGTATTTCACAATAAAGCTCGCTATTTGAAAGTTGTCAGACACTTATGAATCCAAAAACATGATGAGATACTGACAGGGTGTGACCACATCTGCTATGAGTTATATGAGTTATGTCATATTGGCACCAATATTGTTGCCACTGTTAGATCAAGAACTGATCATCATGTCAGATTCATTTATGATGGTCCACTCACACACAGAAGATGCTGATACTCGTGGAGGGCCTTTGGATATGGAGTCTGGCTTTCTAAAAGGGTGTTTTTATGCTGCATTTGCCAAATAATAACATTGTTTTTAATAGTGAACGGGGTAGTTTTAGCAGGGACATGGTGTCATGTTGGCAGAAGGAGACAGACATGGATAAAAAAAACACAGGAAAGTCTCAGAGGAGTAAAATGGCTGACGAAAGAAATCTAACCCAAATCTCCTTCATTTTCCGTCCCTTGAGTGGCACAGCACTTAAAGGGAAACTGATTTGCAGGCAATCGACTTCTGATTAAATCCTAATCTATTTTTACACCACAGTGAGGAAGACAGTCTTTGTTATCAGACTTATTTTAAACTGAAGACGTTCAGCACCGGTCCATACATTATGTAGCACCACCTGATGTAACCACAGATGCTTGCAAACCATTCAGCCATTACAGACAAGACATTACTTTGGTACTGATATTGGGGGGCGGCTTTTAACTCAGGTGGTAGATTGTGTATGTTATAAATAGTAGGGGTGGGGGTTCGATCCCCAGCTCCACATGTCAAAATGAGCAAAACATTCAACCTCAAATTGTTTCAGTTAACCTGCTTTTTACTGTCCTGTAGTGACAGAACTCTGGACACGAGCAATGGAGACGGTGGGCGGTAAATTAAGTTAATTCCACCAGAGAAAACAAATATCAAAGTGTTGGTGCAATCATTAAAGACTATTATTAATTAGATTTGGGACGATTACTGTGTTTAAATGAAGTACTTTTGTGGGCCAAGGTGAAAGAGCTCATTATCCTTCGGCATTAATGGTTTCATCCAAGAGGTGGATCCCAATTTCTCAACAGTCTCAATGGCAATTAACTTTCCTGGGGTACAATCGAAGATGCTCTATAACTAAATTAAATTAACTCTCAGTGTGGCGTCTCCTTTCTAAACCGTCACTGGTACAATCGATGTACACATGTAAAATGTAAAGTACTTTCTACAATGGTAAACTCAAGATGCTAATAGGAAGGAACTGTTGATCAGGTACAAGCAGCAACCAACACTGTGGTCAGAGTGATTTACCTTTACATGTGCCTCAAGACGAGTAGTTCCTACGATACTGCCACATGATTGTGGAGAATTGGTTTTCACATGCCACACAAAACTCTATTTCATTTCTCAAGTTAAATATGTTCTCCTTAAGATTTCCCTTTGGTGCCAAATTGTCACCCAAGTATCCAGACAGACAGCATTTTCTCCAGACAAGACCAGGCGTCTGTCTGCTAACAAGTTTTTAATTATATGAGGATTCATTCAGCTGGGATCAAAGCCGACAGGCATGCATGGATCCCCTAAATATGCAGTTGTATATTCCCACAGCCAGAAGAACACATCGCTCACTAGTTCCTCAATTTCTAAATGGAAACGTAAAATGTTCATTCATTAGGGCTTACATGACAAGAAATGCAATATTCAAAGATAGACTAAAATAAGTCTAAAGTTATCTATTGGTATTCTTCAGCAGCATGTTAAAGATCATTTGTGACTTTTCTCTGAGTAATATGACTCATAGTGATTCAGCCCGCAGTCAGTTTTATGAAAGCTTTTACTTTTTCTACACTTCTCTGGTAAGAGGTGGGTGTTATTTTTGTTTTGTTTTTAAAGTGGCATACAACGGTTTATTTAGCCACTAGGGGGCAGAAAGACTCCAAAACCAGCTGACAGACACACAGTCTGACATATTCTCCTCTTATACAGCTGTTATGGCCAGTGATGGGCAAGTTAGTTAAAACTTTGAACCAAATGCTCATTAAAAACAATGCACTCTTCTTTACTAAGCGCTCACCCAATAAAAGTAATTAGTTACATTACACAACACATTACTTTAGTTTCCCAGCCTAGCACACGAAGCTCAGCGTAAATTCAATCAGGAAGGCGACTTTAGGTTCACTCATTCTCAAATCTCTCATCCTCCAGCTGCTTCTAATCAGCTGATTATGAACGTCCACTCTTTCAGTTAACCAACTGGATTTTGCCACGATCGCCAACAACCAGTCATGGTGCTGCTCTCAAATTTTAAATTTGTTATTTTCTGCTGCCGTCAGCTGTCATTTCATTCACCATTCACCTCCAGTCATCATATCCAGTGAAGTCCTCAGCAAACCCAGATCCCCAGTTCTCTTCATGACCATCACCACCAGTGTCTAGTCCCCATGCTGGGGGGGGGTCCTATTCTACTTTCGGCTTCACCTCCCCCTTAAAATATATGACAAGACAATGGGTCTAATCGTCAACTCAGAAATAAGTCTCTCCTGATTGAAATGCCCAACACTTGTAGAAATAGAAGACATTGTGGTTTAACAAGCAGCCTACTGACCAACAGCTAACTTACACTGCCACAGGAGTTGCTGGTCTACCGCTGCCTCGATCGTTAGTTGGTTTGTGTTATTGTGTGACTTTGTTATTTTAAAGGGTAAGTTCAAATTCACCAAAGTCACACAATAACACAAACCAACTAACGATCGAGGCAGCGGTAGACCAGCAACTCTTGTGCTCTAAAATGATTGCTTTTGTCAATGGAGTCTGGTGGATTTGAAGAGAGCAGAGATAACAGCTTCAGTTCCTGTCAGAAAGGTCTGACAGCCAGGTAATGTGTTAGAAATATTTTAAATATTGAGTACACTTAAACTGATATACATTTTGTTAGGTGGATAAAATATGTTTTGCGGGACAATGCTTATCCTCCGTGCTGGTACTCCTGTCTGTTTCTCCCAACTGCAATCTATTGTAGGTTATACACTGACTGTAGATAGTACCATAAACAAACACACTTTCTTAACATCCAAACTATCCCTTTAATTTACTCATTAAATATATCTGTAAAAGCAAAAATGTGGTTTAATTTTCAAACGCTGCACAATGGCCTGATTCGAGAGGAATTGTTTTTCTTGACAAGATTTCTGTTTAATTTCCCATCCAGGTTTAGTGCATTGAGCGTGTGTGTAAAAATAAATGTTGTTTGTATTGATTTAAATTTAACTATGTCCTCTTTCCTTGTCAAATATGTTTAAGTACAAGAAATTGAAAAATGTTAATACTCTAGGACCTTCCTTGCATGAAAAATAAGTATGGCTCTGCTATATCCAAAACAGACATTTGGAAGTGCTTTATGTCAAGCTGAAGATCCACTCATTTCCCAGTAAATAATTATTCAGTGTAAACTTGCATTAGACATGCTTCTGACTGTCCTATATTTAGAAAATGTCCTTCCAATTCCCAATTCACAATGCAATAATTCATTCAATTAAACAGATTGTCTGTGAGTACAGGAAAGGATGATCATAATACCAAATATAATCGATTGAGTATATTCATTACATTTGGAGGCTTTGCCAATCATGGCTCTCCAATATTCATTTAATATATTTATAACTGACATGATTATTATGTGAAATACTTGACAGAAATACATGTACAAGTCAGAAAGACTTTTCCAGCTAAGCAAATGCAGAGGCCCTCGACTTTGAGCCACATGTCTTTGGTACTAGGCATTGTAATGTTACAATCTGTGGTCAATTATTTTACACTCAACTTTCCCTTCCTAGCTTTTTTTCCAATCACTTTCAACCTTAATCCCATGGTCTTCGTTAGCCCAGGTGTCATCATGTGATCTAAGTAAGTACTTTTCCATACTAAGTATGGCCGTTTGAAAGGTCAGCAAAAAGCAAGTAAGTAAGCATTGAGTTTTGAAGATTTCACCACAGACATGTATTCACTCATTCAAATTCTCAATACTCACTCATCCAGAATGCAGCAGCCCGACTGGTCTTCAATCTACCCAAGTTCTCCCACACTACACCGCTCCCTTCACTGGCCCGAATCTGCTTCAAGACTCTGGTGCTGGCCTACCGTGCTGTGAATGGATCAGCCCCTTCCTACATCCAGGTCATGGTCGAACCATACACCCCAGTGCGTTCACTTCGCTCTGCAGTCGACCAATCGGCTCGCCACTCCTTCACTGCGAGTGGGACCCAGATTACCCTCAAACAAAACCCGCCTGTTTGCTATCCTGGCTCCAAAATGGTGGAACGACCTCCCCATTGATGTCAGGTCAGCAGACAGTCTTCACATCTTCCATCGCAGACTGAAAACTCACCTGTTTCGACTGCACCTCGGCGAATACATTAAATAAATGAATAATAATTATTATTATGTTCTTTGTATGTTGCACTTACATTGGTTTGGCTTATTTGTAGCGAGTGTTTGAATTCGATTATAAGTCGCTTTGGACAAAAGCGTCAGCTGAACTGTCATGTAATGTAAAATTAGCAATGTCTATTATCAACATACACAATTCAAATATTTGCATTTACAGTTCCCTATTGCGCCTGACAGTGTTGCCAAGTCAACATTTTCAACAACATCACTTGTAAGCAAGAGGCAATCAATATTTAGCAATTTTATCCATTTATTTCAAACATATGTTAAATACGTTAAAGAAAAGAAAATACCAAAAACAAAACTAAACTAAAATAAGAACTAAAATTGAACAGTAAACATAAAGCAAACTCTTTCTCATAAACAATATAAATACACAACGGTTAGAGAGTAATATAGTTTAGTGAACGAAGTTGCAGCAGACATGTAGAAGAGCTTTATAAACTTTATAAAAGGCTGTCTCAGTTTGGAGCCCTGCGTGGTCACATGGACCTGAGCTCAGTCTGCATCTCACAGCCGCCTCAACAGCTGCCTGACAGTGTGGCAGCTCACACTTTGCTCCGATGTTTGTTTCATGACAGGAGGTCAATGCTGCTTTTAGACTCACTAAATTAGCTTTTAAGAATCTGTCCATCCCACATTTGTTATTAGCAGACTCAAAATTAATATGTTGCTTGATATGTGTTTTCTTTTTGTGTGTGTTTATTGAAGGTGGCGGTGGAAATGATGTTTAGAGAAACGTTGTCGATGTCATTATGCATAGCTGAATGTTCACCTCTTATATAATATCAAAAATATCCACTGTCTTTGGGCTACAAAGCGGAGGAGGCGGAGGCAATATGTAATGCTCAAACAACCCATGCAGCGCTGCAAGAAAACAGCTGCTTGCCATCTACAGTGTAACACAGTGATAATGTATGCAGAACAACTTCCTGGGAAACTGTTCTAAAGGAACATAGTTTTTTGTAAACACATTCTATCGCAGTAGTAGAGTAACAGAGATAGAGGAAGACCCAAACCTCCCTCACCAAAGCCCACTCGATGGCTCACCACAGTGTGGAGTGCATTTTCAAATACAAAGAGCCTATACATGTGTTCACACACCCCAATATTCAGATGTATACTTACAAACATAAATGCAAATACATCACATACAAAATAAATTAATACAAAATAAAAAAAGATAGATAAATAAATAAATATTGTTTTAATTAGACTTGAGAACAGTTGTGAAGACAAAATGTATAGAAATTTGGAAATGTGTTTTTATACTGTTATTGCTTTCTTATCACTGTATTTATTACCATGATAATTGCCTTTGAGTACCTTTTAAGCATTACACAAATGTATTATTATTAATATTATAAATATCAACTTTTTTATTATTATTAGAAACATTTTTTTATTATTATTCAAGCACTTAAAGTTCTTTTTATATGTATCCTTTCCATCTTTGACAAGCATGAAACTGTTCCTTCGAATTTGAATAAAACTCCATTCCTCTCTCCTTACACAACGTGCCCTCTTCTGTTGCGTGAGCCAACACTCCCCCATGTGTTTGCATTTACTTTAGCCTGACAATCTGACACTGGGATTTCCTACAAGCAAGTGTGTGTAGTGTGTGGGCCGCTTTGTTGAGCTGAGATGTGCAGGGTCATGTGTGGATGCGTGGGAGGGAACGTACAGTATCGGCTTCTAAGTATATTCACTGGTACACACAAAGAATTAAAACAAGTGTTTGCATCCAAGTCAACTTAACTTAGGAAGTAATTATCACTCACATAGATGCACTATTCACTACAAATGCATGGCATGTCAATACATGTCTACATGTCTTTCAAGAGGATCTCTTTTAGTCCTGAAATCTGGATTTCTCTACTTAAAAAAGCAATCCAAACATGAACTATTGAGTTCTGCCTGAGACAAATTGTGTGATCTGTCTATGCCATCTAGTGGAGAATTAATATGACTGGCTCACAGAATTGACTTAACTATGCTAAATGTTCTCCCTCACTACATTGACAAAATAATAACAGAGCCATGTGTGCCCTATTTCAAAGAGATGTTGTCTCTATATGTCATGACATGTTGGAATCAGTTTGTAAATCATATATAGGAATTCCTCATAAGTACCTTATAGTTAATAAGGTGAAGAAGGTGTTCTACAAAATTGTTTAACCTGACAATCGTTAGTATGGGAAAATGTGGGGTTTCTTCAAAAACCCAAGAAAAGGAGACACACATATATATATATATATATATATATATATATATATATATATATATATATATATATATATATATATATATAAATAAATGTGATGATGCTGGCAAAATGTTTAATTCATAAATATAAATGTAACAATATAAAACCTTGTTTTTTGTTTTCCAAAAGGATTTTGAGCAGTATGTGAAACTACTTTCTAATTTGGCAAGAAATATTGTCATTTTACAAGCCTTTTGTTTATTATTATTTTCTTTCTAGTCACCAAATAATTAATAAAAGACTTCACTCGTGTTCAACGGTTACATCAATGTTAAAAATATATATAAATGATAACATAATGACAGCTACAGACATTTTTAGGACGCAGTGCACACAAGGATGAAATCTAAATTAAAACAGAACATTACTGGGAGACCGTGAAGGCAGCAGTTACCAAGGCAACAGTACACAAACGGAACGGCCCGGCTGAAGTTGTGTGATGGCGAAGATGCTCTAACTAGCTGCAGCTTTATCAGGCGGTAGGTTGAAATTATTGTTAACATCAAACTAAAGACGTGTGTAAAAGAGTTAGTGATCAGCTAGTACCCGTCTGTTTCTCATGAGAGTCAAACGGGGGCTAACCTAACGTTAACACTAGCAAATTAACATATTAGCCTAATTTAGCTTCTTCCCGGATACAATGTCTGTAATTTCTAACATACACAGAAGCTCATGTGTAAGAGATTAAAGACAATAGTCAGTAAAACAGTTTCTCTAAACAGATGGTAGTCCTACATCTTATCAAAACCAGCTGTATTTTATCAAAAGTAAACTATTTTTCAAAACAGCAAATTAAGTAGGCAGCTTCATTGTCCTTTGCCTAAAAACCAGTACTCACGTGCAGGAATACTACCTGTCCCTGGGACTGCTGCGTGTCAGTCATTTGTCCTGGTTTATTTAGAATTTATATTTAGTGTCTTGTTGTTGTTTTCAGAAGTATGTGCATAGTTACATTTTCTGTGTGTATATTAGAGAAAAACTGTAATGCAGCATTTGTACACCCAGTTTGTAATACTGCAAGTATATACATATAACAATACTTGTATTAGTGGGCCATTGGCTCAATCACCATTGCATGACCCCCTTTCGGTGAGAGATAGTGACTTAACAGACAATTATTTAAATGAAAATCCTTAAGATTGCCACTTTAAGGTTTGGGAATGAGCACCATGTTATCACAATATCACTTGAAATAAAAAATGTATTTGAAGCCCGACATGTCGGTCCCTCTACAAGACAGTTTAGAGGGTGCAAATATAATATACAATAAGATCCAAATAAAAAGCTGTTGAGTTAAAAGTTTAGAACTGTAGTTTTGCGCCACACCCAGTGTTGCCTTGAATGACTTAAGTATTAAAATTGATATAAGTTTTCAATTGAATATTTGTGTTCATGCTGTTAGTCATGTACAAAAAGGTTGTAATATATTGTTCCTGTAACCTGCAGCTAAACAAAACGCTGAGCCAGTGCGGTGCCAGATGCTAGAAGTAACTTCAGAGATGTCGTCACCACATCGCAGTAAATATTTGTTATAATGCCATGCGTCACACACAAGACACTGTGTAATTACAGTCAGTGATTGATCGTGTTTTCAACAGAAGGACCAGAGATTTCTCCAGGCCGCACTGTTGTTTCAGAGACTGACAGTGCTGCCAAATCACGAAAACCAGGTACAGTGGGCAATAAGTGGAAACAATGAGAATGTAGAAGACTATAATGCACAGTTTATTTCCAAACAAATTTTCCTTTTGTACATTGTGAGCAGACATGAGGAGGAGGGAGACTCGACAGAGCCCATTCAAAGTGCCAGACAGCAATAGCATTTTCCTTTTGAGTATAAAAGAAAAAGCAGACCAAAAAGAGGTGTGTGTGTGTGTGTGTGTGTGTGTGTGTGTAAACACAAATAAGTTATTTTACATACACTGTGTGATGCTCGTGTAACACAGTGTCTGCAAACAGAAAAAATTGTTTGCCATATTAAAGTCCTGCTGCTGTTCTCCTCCATGAACAGGAGATGCGTAAATTCCTGGCTTTGCCAATTGATGAGAAGACGACCCACGCTGCTCGAATGACGGCCAAGCTGAGGAAAGAGCTGGAAGAACAAGTGGAGGAGGAGGAAGATGAAAGGGAGAAGATGAAGAATCGGAAACAAATCAAGAGTAGGACAGTTCTCCCTGAACAAACAACCATCAGACATGAGTTGAAGATGGCCATGATGAAACGAGGTGAGCAGAGAGAGAGTGGAGTGCACGTTGTGGCTAACTTGATAATGTAAATGTTAACTGTTGTCTGTTCTGTCTCCAGAAAACATTACAAAAGACAGCAAACATGACATGATCTCCATGGAACGGCGGAAGGCAGTGTTGGAGGTAAATAATTTCAAGAGATGTTAAGATCTTAAAGGTCTCTCTGGGAACCATCACCTTATCGTGGTGGAGAGGTTTGTGTGTCCCTATGAACCTGAGAGCTGTGTTGTCTGGAGCCTAGTGCTCCTGGTAGGGTCTCCCAAGGCAAATTGGTCTCAGGCGAGGGGCCAGACTAAGAATGGTTCAAAAACGACTTCATGAAAGAAAGGGAAAGGAAAGGAGAGACCCTGCCCGGAGGAAGCCCGGGGCCCCCGCCTGGAGCCAGGCCCAGAGGGAGGGCCCGACAGCGAGCGCCTGGTGGCCGGATTTGCCACGGAGCCCGTTCGGGCACAGCCCGAAGAAGCTACGTGGTGCCTCCCATCCATCCATCCTGTGGGCCCACCACTCATGGGAAAAACCGCTGGGGTCGGGTGCGCTGTCACACGGGTGGCAGTGATGGTCAGGGACCTCGACGGACCAGACCCGGGCAGCAGAGGCTGGCTCTGGGGACGTGGAACGTCACCTCTCTGTGGGGGAAGGAGCCGGAACTAGTGCGGCAGGTGGATCGCTACCAGTTGGATCTGGTGGGGCTTACCTCCACGCACAGTCTTGGCTCTGGAACCGTACTCCTGGATAGGGGTTGGACTCTATTCTTCTCCGGAGTTGCCCAAGGTGTGAGGCGTCGGGCCAGGGTGGGGATACTCACTAGCCCCCGGCTGAGCGCCGCTACGTTGGAGTTTATCCCGGTGGACGAGAGGGTCGCCTCCCTACGCCTTCGGGTTATGGGGGGGAAAACTCTGACTGTTGTTTGTGCCTATGCCCCAAACCGCAGTTCTGAGTATTCGGCCTTCTTGGAGACCCTGAATGGAGCCTTGCAGGGGGCTCCAGTAGGGGACTCCGTAGTCTTGCTGGGAGACTTCAACGCACACGTGGGAAACGATGGAGACACCTGGAGAGGCGTGATTGGGAGGAAGGGCCTCCCTGATCTAAACCCGAACGGTCGTTTGTTGTTGGACTTCTGTGCTAGTCATGGAATGGCCATAACAAACACCATGTTCGAACATAAGGATGCTCATAAGTGCACGTGGTACCAGAGCACCCTAGGCCAAAGGTCAATGATCGATTTCGTAATCGTATCATCTGATCTGAGGCCGCATGTTTTGGACACTCGGGTGAAGAGAGGGGCGGAGCTGTCGACTGATCACCATCTGGTGGTGAGTTGGATCAAGGGGTGGGGGAAGACTCTGGACAGACCTGGTAAACCCAAACGGGTAGTGCGGGTGAACTGGGAACGTCTGGAGGAAGCCCCTGTCCTGGGGATCTTTAACTCACACCTCCGGCGGAGCTTTTCAGCTATCCCTGTGGAGGTTGGGGGCATTGAACCTGAGTGGGCGATGTTCAAAACCTCTATTGCTGAAGCTGCAGTGATGAGCTGTGGTCTCAAGGTCTTAGGTGCCTCAAGGGGCGGTAACCCTCGAACACCGTGGTGGACCCCGGTGGTCAGGGAAGCCGTCCGACTGAAGAAGGAGTCCTTCCGGGTTATGTTATCCGGGAGGACTCCGGAAACAGTTGCAGGGTATCGAAGGACTAGAAGGGCGGCAGCTTCTGCCGTGTCAGAGGCAAAGCAGCGGGTGTGGGAGAAGTTCGGAGAAGCTATGGAGAAGGACTTTCGGTCGGCACCAAGGTGCTTCTGGAAAACCATCCGGCACCTCAGGAGGGGGAAGCGAGGAACCATCCAAGCTGTGTACAGCAAGGGTGGGACCCTGCTGACTTCAACTGAGAAGGTTATCGGCCGCTGGAAGGAGCACTTTGAGGAACTCCTGAATCCGACTAACACGCCCTCTATGGTTGAGGCAGAGCTGGAAGCTGATGGGGGATCATCGTCAATTTCCCTGATGGAAGTCACTGAGGTAGTCAAACAACTCCACAGTGGCAAAGCCGCAGGGGTTGATGAGATCCGTCCAGAAATGCTGAAGGCTTTGGGTGTTGAGGGGCTGTCTTGGTTGACACGTCTCGTCAACATTGCGTGGAAGTCTGGGACAGTGCCTAGGGGTTGGCAGACCGGGGTGGTGGTTCCCCTATTTAAAAAGGGGGACCAGAGAGTGTGTGCCAACTACAGGGGTATCACACTTCTCAGCCTCCCTGGTAAAGTCTACTCCAAGGTACTGGAAAGGAGGGTTCGGCCGGTAGTCGAACCTCTGATTGAAGAGGAACAATGCGGATTCCGTCCTGGTCGTGGAACAACAGACCAACTCTTTACTCTTGCAAGGATCCTGGAGGGGGCCTGGGAGTACGCCCATCCGGTCTACATGTGTTTTGTGGATCTGGAGAAGGCGTATGACCGGGTCCCCCGGGTGATACTGTGGGAGGTGCTGCGGGAGTATGGGGTGAAGGGGGTCACTTTTGAGGGCCATCCAATCCCTGTACGCCCAAAGCGAGAGATGTGTCCGGATACTCGGCAGTAAGTCGGACTCGTTTCCCGTGAATGTTGGCCTTCGACAGGGCTGCGCTTTATCACCAATCCTGTTCGTGATTTTCATGGATAGGATATCGAGGCGTAGTCGTGGAGGAGAGGGGTTGCAGTTCGGTGACCTGAGGATCTCATCGCTGCTCTTTGCAGATGATGTGGTCCTTATGGCCTAATTGGTCTGTGACCTTCTACCGTCACTGGATCGGTTCGCAGCCGAGTGTGCAGCGGTTGGGATGAGGATCAGCACCTCCAAATCTGAGGCCATGGCTCTCAGCAGGAAACCGGTGGATTGCCTACTCCGGGTAGGGAATGAGCCATTACCCCAAGTGAAGGAGTTCAAGTACCTCGGGGTCTTGTTCGCGAGTGAGGGGACAATGGAGCGAGAGATTGGCCGGAGAATCGGAGCAGCGGGGGCGGTATTACAGTCACTTTACCGCACCGTTGTGACGAAAAGAGAGCTGAGCCAGAAGGCAAAGCTCTCAATATACCGGTCGATCTTCGTTCCTACCCTCACCTATGGACATGAAGGCTGGGTCATGACCGAAAGAACGAGATCACGGGTACAAGCGGCCGAAATGGGTTTTCTCAGACGGGTGGCTGGCGTCTCCCTTAGAGATAGGGTGAGAAGCTCAGCCATCCGTGAGAGACTCGGAGTAGAGCCGCTGCTCCTTTACGTTGAAAGGAGCCAGTTGAGGTGGTTCGGGCATCTAGTAAGGATGCCACCTGGGCGCCTCCCTAGGGAGGTGTTCCAGGCACGTCCAGCTGGGAGGAGACCCCGGGGAAGACCCAGGACTCGGTGGAGAGATTATATCTCCTCACTGGCCTGGGAACGCCTCAGGATCCCCCAGTCGGAGCTGGAGGATGTGGCCCGGAGAAGGGAAGATTGGGGTTCCTTACTGGAGCTGCTGCCCCCGCGACCCGATCCCGGATAAGCGGTAGACGATGGATGGATGGATGGATGGAGATACCCATGTTTCTTCAAAAATGATAAAGCCGGTCTAAGTGCCATATAAATACTGTGAAAGTCTCAAAACCACGTAGAAATGCACACGGCCCGTATTCCGTAACTGTACCTTTAAACGATCAGTTAGGACTTCTCTAAGGCCGTGATGTCACAACTATACTTATATAAAAAGCTAGAATGTGCCGCTACAGTCCATTACAGTCATTCCACAGTTGCAATGATGAAGCAGAGACCCCGAGAGGGCAGATGCAAAAGACCCAGAAACACTGACCAATCAGAGCAGCTTTTTTCAGGAAGTTTAAAGAGAGGCGCTAAAACGGAGCATTTCATACAGAGGTTGAATACAGGTATATTCAGACTGACAGTATGAGTTTTTAAACACTAAAGTATGTTACATGTTCTAGTAGAAACCCAAATACAAGTATGAACCTGAACATGAGCAAGACATGTCCCTGTGAGCAATTCCTGCACTCACACATGTTCAAATGAAAACAAAGAGTTTGTAATGGTCACAGCCTTAGTCTTAGCCATTCCAGGCAAAACAATACAACACGCTCCCTCCCTCCCAAAGTCCTCTGGCGAACGCGAACGCGAACACGATCATCCTCCTCCTCCTCCTCCTCCACGACCCAGCTTACTGCGAGAGACAGAACCAGGTTACCACCACGCTTATATCCGGTGACTGATGACCTGATTGTGTCCAGCTGTCTGATCCTCGGCTGAGACACTCCCACCTCTCTGCCAGCAGCCGGCACCACGACCACGGCCCACTGCCACAGTCCCCTTTAATAATGGTGGACACATGCCAACGATCTGGATTCAGTTTCTCAGTCTACTGTGACGGATGCTTTTTGAATGTTTGATTTCTGTCAGCTGTCTGATGCTCTCAGTAATCTTGAAAAAAAAAAAAACTTTGTTTGTTTTTCTGAAATTTAGTCTGATTACAGCTCTTGTGGAGTATACTTATACTGCATACTACATATCTGAAAAGTTGTATTAAGCCTTTAGAGGTAAAGTAAAGGTGGAGTAAACACAAAAAGCACCAATTCAAATAAATGAAAGTTACATTTTAAAGTGCAGTTTTCTACTAATATTGTCTTTCAACTAACACAAACTCCCTGAGCGGAATATCACAGTCTTTCGTAATGTGATTATCGCGATGACGATAAAGAAACTGATACATTGTGCAGCCCTAATAGCCCCTTCTAGCATAACACACCCAGGAGGAAGAAGGTGTGAATAAAAAAGAAGTCTGGCTTTGGCTTGCTTCATTTTTTCTCATTCTCCTCTCCTCAGTTATCTCTGATGATGAAGAGGTCCGAGATTTTGAAGATGGACGACGTCATTGCAAAAGAGGAAAGGCAGCTGAGGCAACTTGAGAAGAACATCGAGAGAGACAACCGCAACTTTGAAGAGTTCCTCAGGGAGAACGAGAAGAAGTCTGTGGAGGCCAGAACATTGTAAGAAGACATGTTATTAGTTTTCTGCATGTTGGACGTTTAAAGAGTCACGTTGCAAACGGTTGTGTTTCTCTGTTGTCAGTTTTGAACGGGAGGCCAAGTCCAAACAGGAGCAGAATGCTGAGATCAAGAAACTGACTGCTGAAATAATAACCATAAGAAGGTCGCACTCTGATAATGTTGTATAATTAAAATGTATGAGCGGGAACGTTACCCATGTTTTAGTGCATAAAAGTATTTACCCTGAGAGGAACTATAAATAAGGGTGAATACATTTGGATGGACATTGTTATCATGTCATGTGGTCTTTCTTGTGCGTAGTGAGCTCGCCAAGTTTGAAGAAATCCTGATAGACTACAAGAGATACAGGGAGCTTCTGATGGAGTTGTCTCCTCCAGAGTGGCAGCAGGCACAGAAGACCAAAGCTTTGAAATCTAAGGTCCAGTCTGACGGAGACGCTCAGGACAAGCACAACAGGCAGCCGGAGGAGTCAGCTTTAAGGAACGGCAAGTACAAAACCAAGTGAATCAAAAGAGATGATAAGGACCGAGTTATGGAAGCCTTATTAAAGTTAAAATGTAATTCCACAAAAGCATTATTATTGTCCACATATGTATGTTATTTGAGTAAACATTCAAATGAAAATCCAATAATACAATTTGCATTTTCATTTGCACATACTCTTATAGGCGATGACAATATTAGAATAAATGGAAAAGCAGTTTGTCATTTAATGTGTAAAGTCTTACCCTGCTGTACAGTGGACAATATTCAAATGTCTTTTTTTTTCTATTAATGAAAGCAATATTTAGTCATAATGGAAATGCAATTTTCTAACAATTTAAAAATAAAAATAGCAATTCTCATTTGCTATTTTTTTTACTTTCAATTTCATTTTCAAATTTTATTCAACAGCAGGTATCCTGTTCAGTGGGAAATATTCAAATGTTGAATAAAATTTGAAAATGAAATTGTAATATAAACAATGTAGCTTATCTTTCCATTTGTGAAAGTTGTTAATGACATTTTAAAAAGGAAAACAGGCGGTTTTGTGACAGTAAATATGTATAGTAGTGTGATGGTGTGGATGATAACATGCACACAGGTTTGGAGATCAAGGCTTCCAGTCCAGGTCGAGAGCTGCCTTCCATCAGAGAGAGCGGGCTGTCCTCAGCCCACAGCGACACACTGTGAGGAAACACCAACACACCCACCTTCATCATTGACGGCTGATGCACATCCTAACATTCATACACATTACTGCAGTGCTAAATAAGGGTGTGTGTCCACATAGTTTCTTTTTTGGCAGACTAATAATAATAATAATAATAATAATAAGCTTTATTTGTATAGCACCTTTCATACAAGAATTGCAGCCCAAAGTGCTTCACAGCAGAAGGGTGCTGGCAGGGCGCTGGGGAGTGCTTCTTCCCACTTTCATTAAAAAAGTGTTCCCAGCGCACTATTTCTGCTACTGTCTATTTGATTGACATAGTTTTTTCACCATGAGCACCAACCGGAGGAGACTTCATACTTTGTATGGCTGAGCTTGTCATCGCTCAATCTGACAGTACGCTCTGCTCCCTTAAATAGGCTTTTCTGTCTTTGTTATGACGTCTGTCTGACAGCTCAAGATAGACACACATGGCCAAAACAAGCTTCTCCTCCATTATTATTGAATAAGTATTTATTTAATTTGGTCAAATGCAAGCACTCCAATTAGAATATTGAAACTGAAAGTTTACTTCAAATAAAAGACTCATACATAAAGTTAACTTAATCACGGGGCACCAATAGATAAAATCAATATTAAAATGAATTAAAATTAAATTAATTAAAAATCTCAAAATCTGAAATTATTATGGAGTTCACTCGGTGTACAGAGGCGTAAATACTTCAAACACACAAGAGCACGTAATCAGGTTCTTTATAAATGAAGAATTTATTTATTACTAAAGATATACAGACTACTGAATAAACATATAAAGTAAAAAACTATAAAAAAATGAATGCCGCTAATGAAAGATGAATGTATGAATGGCAGGTTACAGGTTTTTTGTTTTTTTCATAGATATAAAAAAAAGATTAAGGGTTTTAGAAAGAATCTAAATTCATAAATACAGGAGAGAAAACTATTTAGTTCAGACTTGAATGGAGAACCAGAATTACATTTTGCCCCTCAGGGCTTCCATACATAGGTTTTTAGATACTATATATCAGGGGTCTTCAACGTTTTTCAGGCCAAGGACCCCCAAACTGGTGTAGCGTGGTGCAGGGACCCTACTGTATATATTGTATAGAAGAGGCTTGAAGAGGTCTGTGCGACGGGGGGGTGCGACTGTAGGTGTGTGACTGTAGGTGTGTGACTGTAGGTGTGTGACTGTAGGTGTGTGTCGCCGCCCTTCGCGAAGTACAGCGGAGGAGGGAATGTGAATGGCAAAGCAAACAAATTAAAAATTGCTTTATCTACAAACAATTTCACGACCCCCCCTGCAGTACCTCCGTGGACCCCCTGTTGAAGACCTATGCTATATATATTATAGATTAACACAGCGACACCATATATACAAACTGACCAATAATTTAAATTTCAACATAATTTCACAATTAATTTTCTCTCTGTTGTAGCAAACAGCAGGCTGGTAGCATTTTGAATTAATTAGAAATCCTTTACGTGCTGCTGCAAGAACTTTCACTTGACTCCAAACTCCTTCTTTTTCCTTCCAGGATCACAACTTCCAAACTGGAAAGTGACAGCTCAGAATATGAGGTCAGATTTCCCAAACTGAAAATCTAGTTCTCTGACTTAACAACGCTTTTGATCTATAATATTCCTTTTTGCAGTATTAACTCACAGCGGGCCTATCTCGCCCACTTTGTTTGTCACCTCTACAGGATGAGCCAGAGCTATACTTCACTGATCCCCAGCAGCTAATGAATCTGGTGACAGAGCTGACAGAGCAGAATTTGTCTCTGATTCAGAACTCTACGAGGGTGGAAGGGACACTGGAAGACCTCCGACAGTCCATGGAGATATCCAGGAAGAAGATGTAAGCATCATGGGTCAAGGCTCTGTGAATGAATGATTTATGTTCCTGTTGCTTTATCAGGAGAAGAATCATTTGCTGTCCTGAACTCTGCAGGAGCCTCACTTATACTACTACATTAATAATAATAATAATAATAATAATAATAATAATAATAATAATAATAATAATAATAATAAAATAAATAATGGAAACAATAATAATAGTAATTAACAAAACAAAGCAATAATAACAATTATAAGAAAAACACTAGTTTTCTAACCCATAATCAGCCTCACACTCTTTGTTCCAAAATAACAGGATAAGTGTTTTTACAGTGATAAGTACATTATTTTATTTTTTTGTGAAGCACTTTGTGTTTCCTTTTTTGTGTATGAAAAGTGCTCTGTAAATAAAGTATGATTCATTGATTGATTGCTTTGTACCAGGAAGCGTTTTCTGTGGCAGTTGTAGTTTCCTCACATCTTCAGATACCCTCAGAATTATTCAAATTGGGTCTATCTGAAACACTTTCCCACATCCATTGGATGCTGAAACGTTTCTGTCTGAAGTGAAAAGGACAAAGAGCAGCTGACACTGCAGATCAACGACATGAACCACAGAATCGACTTAGAGAAGACCAGAGGCGCCAAGCTCAGACAGAAGGTCCAGCTCCATGTCGTACTGAACACAGAAGACCAGGTAAGGAAGCAGCAACTTTAATCCAAGACCTGAATGGTATCAACACCCTGAGATCATGTTGCATTAGTAGTTTTGAGCAGCAGATCATCTCCACTCCTCTTCATTTATTCCTCCTCTTGCTTGCAGGACGTCATGTTGGAGGCTCTGGGTGAGAAGGTGGTGGAGGTCCATCGCTGCTGCGTGGATGATAGAATTACCAACCTCAGCACCTTGGAGAAGCTGGCCAATATTGAGAACCGCATGTCTTTACTGCTGCAGAACCTCGAGAGCATCCCTGAGGAAAGCTTAGAGATAATGAAGAACATCAAGGACAGTGAGAGGAGGAGCAGGTATGTCTCAGTCGATATACATTGCTGACTCTTCTTGCCTGAAAGAAAAAGTTGATAGAGCAACAAATGAATTGCTGCCTCTAAATTCAAATGGCAATCATCACAACATAACTCCTGGAAGGTTTTCCATTACATGTTTTTCTTTAAATATGTTATTTCCAAACTAAGAGATACAGTAGCATGTTATTTGAAAGGTACTCTCTCTTCATTCATCATGTTGCAGGCAGCGTGAGGAGAAGCTGAGAGAGCAGAGAGAGAAACAGAAGGAAAGGATGAGGAGGTACCTGGAGAGATCTCTGGCTGACTCCAAGAAAATAGTAAGTTGTTTGCTGCATTAATAATGAATGTGTGGCACTGGCTATGATTTGGGTGAAATGTGTTGAAACACATCACAGCTCATTACAAAAAGACAAAAATAATGAGTTTATACATAGTTTTTCATACATTCTCTTTTAATGAATGAGAACATTTACAGAAGCTCATCCTGATGGATTACAGACTTTGAAATAAGAACCTGTCTAAAGACTGAAACATTTAAAATAAGTAAACTAACTTAGCTCTCGTCCATTTTCTTTCAGAGTGGGAGAAAGCTCGTGCCCAGATGCAAGCCTGTTGCCCAGAAGGTCAGAGTCAGCAATGTGGACAACACCCCTGCTGAAGATGAGCTGCATGCCTACCTCTTCACCTCTGAGGACGTAGGCTAGAGTAGAAGAAAGAGTGCAATCATTCCTAAAGTGAAAATTATTATTGGATATTTAGTTGCCTACTCCATATTCATGACATAAAATCAAATAGAATCCACCGGAAATGTTAACACAACAATATCATACATTATAGTGTGACAAGCAATAATATGCATGTGTAAGATAATAATGTAAAGTACAATAAAGAAGTCTGATTGCAGTGAGTCCCTGGTTGTAAAAATGTTAAACATTAGCACTTTAAATATCTAGATGATTATGATCAAATGCACATTCTTTTATCAAACACGTTTTCTTACTACAGCTCTGTTGCTGACTCGATATAATCTACAGGTCTAATTTGTATCAGTGAATACACACATCCATGATCTGATAGCTCATATTGAAATTTGCCTGTATTGGTGCAATATGTTTTCAAATACTGTCTTTTCTTTTCTCTCTTTATCATAATAAAATGAGGATTACATAACAGACTTGACTCCTACTCAATAGATGATACATTCAATATGGTAGCAGGACATAGGATAGTTGTAATAAAGCATTTCAAAAGGAAGAACACAAAAAGACAATAATATAAATGGATTAAACAACTTAAATAATAATGTAACAAATGTAAATCTAATTTCTTCAAAACAATTCCTGCAGCATATTAACTTTATGAACACATTTCTTATTTGATATCATTTGGATATACTCAAAATACTTTCTCATTTTAATCCTGAGAAGTTCAAAAGATGAGCGAGACTACGTGAACTTGGCTTTATGGATGTGAAATTTCACCAGTAAAATTAATAAACTGACGACTGAACTTTCTGCAGACTTTTTGTTGTACATTGGATGTACACGGATGTATATTGGACGTTGTTTCCCTATGAAAACTAGAAAAATGGGAGCTTTCATATACATTTCCCCCATGATATAATTTCTCTTTGCTGTAGAAATAATTTGTCAAATGTTTATTGGTACATTTGTGACTTTTAATTGTATTCTGTTAACAAAGGAGAGTTTGGTTCCAATTCCTATAACTCTTGCCTCTCAAAATGACTTTCAAATACTGTCTCTACATTTTCTCTTTTAAAGCTTCGTCATAATTGATAAAAACGACAGCAGGTGGTGGTGTTGAACATTTCTGCGTGCTCTGTCATCAACCGGAGAGGAAGGAGGATGAGGAAGTGGCTGCTGGAGCAGGACTTGAGATGTAGCTACCTACACTAGTGCACCAGCAGCTGCCAGGAGTGTACTAGCTAGGAAGCTAGATAATAGTAATATTTTGACAATGCGATGGGTAACTGCTGGGCATACTGTGCTGGGCTCTTCAGGAGAGAAGCCAACAGGATCCAGAGAGGAGGCGGGTGAGTGAAACATGACATTAGCTAGGTGAGCTAACTAGCATGAAAGCATCATCTGAAGCAGCAGCGCATCCGGTTACTGCTAACATTAGCTCAAAGTTGGTTAGCCGAGCAGTGACACCACTTAAGACGTATTGACAGCTCTGTGTGTGAGCCTGGTGGTGATGATGTAACCCAGAGGTAAAGGGCAGTCAGTTAGCTACTAGTTACGCTATGGTAGGGTCTCTGGGGTCTAACCTGCTGTCAGCCAGTGCCATAAGGCATGCAGACCCCACCCCTATTGTCAACAGTGGTCATGTAGTTTAGCTAGCTCAAATTAGATTAGCACTAGCATAAAGGACGCACTAAGCAACAGCTGTTTAACAAGTCTATAACAATGATTGTAGACTAATATGTGTGTAGTTCAATGTGTCTTGTTGCATATATTGGGACCCAATTGTCTGTTTCTTGCGTTTTTAGCAGGCCTTTATGTCATCAAATGTAAGGTTAATAATTTATGTTTTTCAGTCTGACTTTGTCCTTTGTTAAGAATACACAAGGCTTGCTCTTGCCCAATAAGTTCCACTCTGTC
This sequence comes from Cottoperca gobio, assembly GCF_900634415.1. Classification (NCBI taxonomy): domain Eukaryota; kingdom Metazoa; phylum Chordata; class Actinopteri; order Perciformes; family Bovichtidae; genus Cottoperca; species Cottoperca gobio. The sequence continues at coordinate 20,453,320 of NC_041364.1, forward strand.
ATCACTTGCATATGTTTACACATTGGAGCTGACAGATACAGTATATTTATAGGGTAAATTATTCTAAAGGAAATTTGGAAACCTATTAAAATTTTGTAAATGTATACGTTACTTGCTCCCATTAGTTCATTAAATCTGGAGTTATAACATGTAGAGCTAGATTTTGTGCCACACTCAATAAAGTTAAAGAAAATTATATTAAGTAAAATTATTTTACCCAAACATGAGGTGGATATCTTAAAGCTTAAATAAATCTTAACTTAATCAAGACATTAGGCAAAAGAGAGCAATAGACCTATTTCACTGCAGACATGTCAAAGCACAAAAAACACAGGTGATCAATAATGTTAATTAAGGCCGCAATGGATTAAGTTGTAGGGCCCTGTTCCCTTACTGGGACACCTAAATGGAACTGAACCATCGTTAATATTATTAGTTACACCTGTGCTTTTCTTGCTGTTAAATTCAGCAGTTTATTTACGGCAGATCACTGGCATTTGGGGTGGATGCTAAAGTTTTAGCATATGTTATGTTGTGTAACGTCACAGAAGTTGACTCTTGGTTGGGACTTTTGTGACATTTCTTCACTGTGCAGTGAGTTTTAATCATGCATTGTCCACATCATTTCCATAAAAACAGGCAAAGAAGTTTACAATAAATGATCTTAATGTTGGAATAAAGTGCCACAGCTCCTGATCTACCAGGAACACAATTGATTTTCATTTCTTGATGCAAGTTCATTTTGATGACGGTGGTGTATAATGTAATCCTCATACAACTATGTCATGTGAAATTGCCTATTAAATATATTTTCCTATTAAATGTTAAAGCATCATATACTTTTTCAGATTATTGCCAGTGGGTTCATACTCTTAATTGTTCCTACAGGTCAAAATACTTCCGAAGCACCACCACAGGGGAACATTATACAATAGAGGTAGGAGTCGTACATTTACGAGCATTGTTTTCTGCCATTTAATGATGACTATTCAGTATAATGTTGCATGTCTAATTGTGTCTTTTTTAATTTTGCAGTTTGAAAATCTGGTAGAGAGTGATGAGGTAAGCCTGATCTTGTTATAATGATCTCTTTTATAAGTAAGAGCTTTAAAAAGGTTTGAGGAAATTATAGTATTTATAGTACAAATATTGTTAATGAGTTTTCTCTCAACTCTCTTATTGTTCTATTGGAACCAGTTAAATTGTAAAAGACTGAGTGAGCGTTTTATAAGACGTTTAGTCTAATTAAAAGCTGCATTGTGCTGGTAATCCCAGGATACTTTAAACTTTCAGACTCCTGTCAGAATTGCCTCTCTGAAGGCCGTGACACACCAAGCCGATATCAGCAGTCTGTTCAATGTCTGGCTGTTGGTGAGCGTCTGTTGGCCTTGTTTTTGCAGTATGTCCCGCGCTGTTTGCATTTTTTGGCCCTGCCGTCAGTCTCCGCGCGCATTCAGCATGTTGAATCGGCAGCGGAGACAAAATAAATCACTCTGATTGGCTGTTCAGCTTTAGCAAATCAGTGAGCGAGAAGAGAAATGGACGTGAGGTAAGCAAACAAAAGATTTAAGTCGAGAGGGAACACACAGAAGGTGTTTATTTTTCATCTTATATGAATACAAGATTTTTTTACAACATCATGGCCATCTGGAATGAAGCAATTGAAGACAAACTGATCAGCACGATGAAAATGGAAGAAAAACACAATTTCTTGGTTGTATATACGCAGTCCGAGGTCTTCTGGCTGCCTCGTTTGAGTGATGAATAAAGACTACCGCCGCCTGCTGGTGTGGAGAGTTGTTGCCACTCACCCAGGCGCAGTACGTTCATGCTTGTTGGCCGTTTACTGTAGTCGTTGGATGTGTTCAAGTGCAACTTTTTGGCCAAGACAAAGTAGTACTTGTATGTGGGCTTGGTGTGTCAGGTCCTTTAGCCTTCCTCCAGTGATGGATACAAATGATGGGCGCTACTGTGCATCACTGTGGGAGTAACTCGATTACTGTCTGCACAGTCCCAGACCAGTAGCACTTGAGTCAAACAGTGCAGTAGAGAAGATTAATTTGACACTGATATCCATTGCTGTAATGGTAAATTGTTGTGTTTGTTGCATTGCAGGCTGAGAGCCCGCAGCCCTGCCCGAGGTAAGAGATTAAAAAAAACATATTCATGAGTATTCTTTGATTTTAAAAACAACACTTTACCTGCAAGTATTTTTATTTAAAAAAAAATGTATTAGGCCCATCAATGAAGATGAAATCAAGAACCTCAAAGAACACCGCTACACTGCGCTCTCCGACAATCAGATCCTGATCGACCGGAAGATACAAGCGGCGGTAAGACAGTCTTTGTTTGATTTACAGCCACTGTTATTTCATTTCATGTTTTAGACCTATTTTGTGCGACGCCATATTATGGACATTGTAGGTAAAAAAAAAGATAATAACAGCAAGGTAAGGAAAGGGGGGGGGGGGGGGGGGGGGTAATATTCAGAGAAAAAGTCTACATTTCTGAGATTTAAAGATGTAAATGTACCAGAAAAAACTCACTAATTAAAAATCCTAAATCATGAATTTGCGAGAACACTTTCTAAGATGAAAATCAAAATTAAAAAAACAATGGAAAAATAGTGTTGTTGTTGAACCACATCGCTTCACTAGGTTAGATATACCGCATCACGCCACAGACGCCACCGGTAAACGGGGAATGCCACACGTTAGTGAGGAGGTCCACCAGGATGGGACATGGAAATATCCTTCCTCATCCAAAGCAGTCTTCTGTTTTCTTCTGAATTCACGGCAATGTCTCTTCAAAGTCCTGATGCTATTATGTTTTTATTATTATTCAAATAAAATGACCTACAATGGCCTTAATACGGCATCGTAATTTTGCCTTTATTTTTAATTTGCTGCATTTTTTCTGTTTTGTAATTTTCTGTTCTGTGTTTTGTGTTTGTTTCATTTTGTTATTTCTGCTCAGTTAGAGGCACAAGAGGAGAAGTTGAGGCTAGAAGAGGAGGCTAGAAATGCCACCCAGCGCGAGGCTGCCAGGTTGGCGCGTGAACGAAAATTGAAGGAGGTGAGGCGGCACTGAGCGCTCCCTTCTGCCAGTTTGACTTACCGCTTGGCTAAAACAACTTCTCCTCTAACTGCTGGCCCTGTGCAGGGGCGTCCCAGCATTTCAAGTCCTTGGCTTTCTGTGTCTTAAAGGGACACAGGGATATTTTCTCTGTTCAGTCTTGTTTTTGTGCTTGTACATGTCCTTGTTTTCCCCAGCTGGGGAAACTGTTGTCTGTCTCAGTGCTTAATTTACCTGACAAACAACTTGTTAGTATTCTTAGAAAGAAGTAAAATCTAAAGGTACATCATAGCTGCAGTGGAACAATGCTAACTATCAGTATTTCAGTCATTTTATAGTAGAAAGTCACATTTATGTATATATCATAGCCAGTAGTAGATGTATAATATACAGGAAGCTCTAAAGTGTTATTATACATACAACCTGCAATGACTCTTATTCATAAGTACAAGCAGTGAAATGAGGAAAAAGATGAGGCCCATGCTGCAAATAAACCATTACTTTGTCTGGCTATTACAGTCATTACAGTTCCAGCATCACAAAAACAGAAAGGTGGACTATTGGAGTATAATGGTATTGCAGCAAGACAAATGTCATGGCTATATATTTCCTATACTCTTTAGGGAAAAGCTCGCTGCAGGGGAAATGGCTTTTTATAGTGTGTGAGATTTATTTTATTTTCATGCCTCATTCCACTGCTTCTCTGGTGTTGCTTTGTTTTTGTTGATTGCTCACATGTTTCCTAAATGGCACCAACATTTTTTATTTTTTTTTCTAAATTATTATTAATAATAAAGTCTGTATTTTCATTATGAGAAGACGGGACTTTCTTTTTACTTGATCTGTGGGGTTTTTTGTTAGCAGCTGCCTGCCCAGAGGACACGGGGGAAAGCAGATGGCTTCAGCGGTGAAACTCAGCAAAGAAAGTGAGTCACTAAAGTTCATTAGACAACAGGATAGCTGTGTGGCTGAGGACACGCTGCGGTCATGAGGCTCTGCATAGGCTTTAGTAGGCGTACTAAAGTAGTTATACTTAGTAATGCTGGATGTTTATAAAAGGGCAATACGTTTCATCTGTGGCAGCTGCAGAGAAGAATGTGCATCTTGTAAATTAGTCATTTGATAATAAGTATTAAACTCCATCTATCAACACCTCAGATGTTTTCATTTGTTGCTATTGGGCATAAAAAAAGAATCACATTTATTTTTAACCTCAACAGAAATATTGATTTTAATGATGTGAGCACACAGTGTGTTGGCTGCAGAACAGATATTAAAGCACTATAAAGTCTTGGAAGGCTGCTCTTCCAGTTGTGTTGTGTTGATTCTTGTCACGGCCTGTTCCAGGGCTCCTGGTGAGGATTTTGACGTCTTCCTCCATCATGTAAAAGCCCAGTCGGACGCTTTCAGGGGCAGCAGTAAGTGAACCATCTGGCCTTGATTATATTAGCTCTAATGATATTCAAACATTCATACAGCTGCTTATCAGTTCAACGCATTCATGCATATCTCCATGAAAAAGGTATAAGAGTTACGTCCTCATGTAATAATTGACTCTTTGTTTCCAGGACTGCCGTCTGACACGAATGTGGTGACTCCCAACACAGAGTGCAGCTGGGACTTCACCACCAAGACCCGCTCCACCAATGAAGACGGCACCTCGCTGGATCTAGAGTGGGAAGACGAGGAAGGTGAGCGTTTCATTTGGGTTTGTCGCAAATCACTAATCCATCAAGCATTGTAAAAGCTTGATAGAACTTCGATCACAGAACTTTCTCTGCCTCCGGACCAGGGCTCTGGTTCTTTCTCAGCCAAGATTGAGTCTGTTTTCCAATGACACTTTAGCACAGAGGGGAGGAAGAGGCCGAGCCGACCTTTTGTGCTTTCAGTACAAACATCAGTGATATTTAGGAAGTTTGACAGTAAATTCAGCTGATCTAAGAGTATTGTGCCATTTTTGGTCACTACTCTGTTTCTTCCTTTTAATCTTGGTCGTGTTAGTGCTGTCACCAGACTTTTGGGAGTTTTACTGATTCAAAATTTAAATTAATGTGAATTAGCAAAGATTTTAAACTAAGTTTTGCTTTTCACATTAATTGTTTCTATTAAAATACACCAAATATCATAATGTACACCTGATTTAATTTGAATATGATTTATACAGGGTTGTATTATTATGCATGGTTCAAGAGCAGGGCACTGTGGGGCTGCTGGCCCATACGGCCTCATGGGGGCTGGTGGTATAATTTATGGCCCAGTGCATATACACATGTACATCTTTGCTAGACAATGACAGTTTTACCTGGGTAAGTTGTGATTGTTTGAAGGACGCAGACGATACGCCGAATACGCCAGACATGTACAGCTCCTTATGGCTGAAACATGCCGGCATATATGAAAAGTAGCCCATAATGTGTCGGAGTGCAAATACGTCCAACTTTTCCACAGCGGTGTTGTAGCTGACGTATACATAACGAATACATAACAAATTATTATACGTATGTCAAACATTGATAGCGTATCACTTACTTATTTAAAACGTATCAGAGCGTCTGGACAACGGAGCTGGAAAAGTGCCATCTGGTTCACGTCATGCTGATGCTGGAGAACGGCTAACATGCTGAACGCTAGCTGTACTGTAGAAACACGTTTAATAAGTTACTCCGTCGTCAGGCATAATCTTAACATAGGGTAGGAATAGGTTATCCACTCGATATCAATAAGTTGGCTGTAGGATTCACCGTCAGCCGACGTAGCCTACATCTAACGTTCCTCTAACGTAGTCACGTAGGTATTCCGTATTCATGTATGTCTAACGTAACGTCTGCATATCTTATGAAGCACACGTCGGTTACGTCCGGTAGTTTTGAACATGCTCAAAACATCAGCGTTCAACAACGCACCCCAGCGTAACACAGTGAGCTCTTAATGAATCCTACTTGTACCTTATATCTACGTAAACCAGCGTGTTGCCCATATTTTGTATACGCCATATTTTTGTATATCTTATGCATTTGTTGAGCATTCGTCTGATACATTTTGTATAAGTAAGTGATGCGCTATCAATAGGTTAGACATGTGTATCTGTATATGTTCACTTTTCCGATGCGGTGAAAAGTTGGACGTATTTGGACTCTGACAAATTTTCGTATGCGCCGTCATACGTTTCTGTCATACGGATATGTGTGACAGGGCCTTTAGGATATTGTGCAGATCAGTTGGTGAAATTTCAATTGAACAAGATCTTCTTAGGTTGATTACAGCCCTAATTAATATCCATAAATGGCATCTAAGTTAGGTTCTATGAAACAAATGTAGTATGTTATGTTTTAAATGAGGTTGTATAAAGTGTTGGGTTACTTGGCTTCTCTGTGAGCCACCAGATTACTGCCTGCAGCAGTTTTTGACTTCCGTGACTTCGGCTGTCAGAATGAAAGCTGGTGTCCTTGCATTGTAGGAATCAATCGTGCACTTCCAGCCTGGGAGAGGTCTCGGACGGAGGAGGACATACTGCGTGCAGCCCTCAAGCCTGGCGGCAAACAGATGACCAGCGGCCCGACCTCGGCCTCTGAGGACTCCAACGCACTGGAGTGGGAAAATGATTTTGTGAGTACCCTTCCAGAGGACAGTGCAGACACTGAATTTGAAGGGTTTGTCAATCCTGTCCTAGACACTCCCTCTGAGGACGCCTCAGACCACGGTCTCAGGTTGGACAACCAGGACAGATAGTATCCAGCACCAAAGGAGACGTTTGTTGTATCCTCTTCATGTCAAAGCCCACCACCTTTTTGCCTCATGAAATGGAAAGTTACATACTTGTTCTTCATATTTCTGTAACATGAGACTGATGCTGCAGGAATCTGTTGTGCATATCTACACTACAGTACAGTGTAGTGATGTTTTTTATCAAATACTCATTTTTTCAGTGCCTTCATTTGCCATATTAGCCGACCATTTATGCATTGTAACTTAATCAGTTCAGTTACCAACCATTACCATTTGACGCATTGTGTAAGCCCCCGATCAGACAGAGCCTTATATTTAAAAAATAATAATAATAAAAAAAGAGTTTTATCTTTCTTTCTTGGCATCCACCAAATGAGTGCTAACATATCTGAACACGAACCATGAAATGTTTGCTACCTATTAGTTAATGGTACAGTTTAAGTTAATGAAAACAACTAATTTACCTCCAGGCTGTTTTCTGTTCAGACCGTTGGTGAAGCCAAATAACTCCCAAGTATCCAGCAGCAGCCACCACACAAGGCTCAATTCTTAGGAGAAATGCCAATGATGTCTGACATTTTTCTGCTCTGAGTTGAAGTTTTTTTCAACTCGAGGCGTTTAAGGCACTCCTGCGAAGATGCGAGGCTCATGGAGCAGAAAAACGCTAAAGCAGCGAGCAAAGTGCCTTCGTTGACAACAACTATAAAAAGTCACCCCAAACTTCTAAAACGCGCTCTGTCTGATCAGGCCCTCGGTGCTTATTGTCGATGCACAGATGGTGACCAGGTGATCATACAGAAAATGCCAAGATACTCTAACGCTGTGTGTTATAATCACTAATGGATATGACATATTTAATTTGTTGTAGGGAGAGGGAAGTTCCATAAGTAACTTTTTAAATCCCAGCATGGACATTTCTCTGCATTTGACCTATCTTAACTATTTAGTAGGGGTGCAACAATACATCATATGTCATCAGTGCAAAGGGAAAAAATCGATCATATCATGTTTCAGACACGCCCTTATCAAAGATTCTTTACTGATAACAATATTTTAATTTAAACAAAAATGTAGCACTTGATGGTGAATAACTCTTTATTCAAATCATATTTGAGTTGCTTTTTGTGAGTTCATGATTGTGTTAAACGTGCATATATCGTCTCGTATCGATCGCAGGCCCTGAACTCAACTGAATCGATATCGCATCCTGGCAGACTTTGTGATATCATATCGTTTCCCAAGGAATCGATATAATATTGTATCATGACGAAACATTTACACCCCTACTATCTAGCAGCAGCAGACAGTCAGTGTGATGCATCTCCAGTGCATTGGTCTGTGGCAATGAAGTGTTCCCACATGTCCTTTTGGTGTGTGGAGAAAACACACAAACTGAAAAAAAGCACCAACAAAATCCAAAAGTCCTCGCTCAGCCCTCAGTCTCTGCACCTTAAGTGTTATACAGTTGTTGCATGATGGCAAGAAAGGAACTGAATTCCATATCAAGGAATAAATATTAAACACAATAATTGTGTTGATTCAGTGTAATAATACAGTCTCAACATTTGATCAGACCCAGGATTGTTTCTACAGTCGCTCGGGTGAAGATGGGATATTATCACCATCTAAATCATGGATTTATTGCACAACATCGTTTCAGTCACACTTTTGTGTCATTTATTTGACGATGATTTCCGCCTGGGTGCCCAGCATGCCATCAAGCAGCAGCACCCGCAAATAAGGCATAGGTTGTGTGCTGTGAGTGCATGCACTCTGAAGAGAAAGCTCCCACTCCACTCAGGCTTCTCAGTAAAATTGCCAATTTGGGACCCATCAAATGTAAACCTGCTTAACTGTAATGTGCATTTCTGATATTTTAATAGATCAACAAATAGAGTACCTGCTGTATGAGACATCCATTTACATTCAAATGCAGTCTTTCATATCTGATTAAATGTGTCGGTCTTTCAGGGCTAACGGCCTCGTGTTCATAAAAATAAATACACTTTCACTGTCCATTTGCAGTAATGTGCTCAGTGGTTTAATGTTTCTAAATATAGAACTTTCCATAAGTAACATCTGCCAACAATAGACCTTTTTATAAAACAACTTAATTAAGCACATCCTCCTCCTAAAAGGCCTATTGGTTCATCGTGGGACATCTGGGTTTTAGACTGCCTTTGTTCTTTTTTGACACTTAAGATTTTATTAGATCTTTTTAAAGGTCAAAACAATAGCGCAGAAGAGCAACATCATTGCCAGGCACCATGACATCCACAACATCTGCACCACAAACATAATATATGGATTATTAAGGACAGGGTCTTTATGCATCTCTACATAATTACCATATACTTATCTATGATTGGCAAAGCTGGCGGCAAACCACAGTTCACGTTCCTTATGCCATCAAATATATGAACTAAACTGGCCTTTTTCATAGACATAATTATTATTATTCTCAGTCACAAATCTAAACAAGGGTAAAGCTAAAGAATAGACATTATGGATAATTGCTCTGAGCTACTGGGAAATGATTGCAGAATATACAACATGGGTGGAACATCACACAAGACAATCTTTATTAAAAACAAATCTATTTACCAGCTTTAAAAAAAGATTCTGATGATTTCTGATTGCTGTCATTTGGTGTTCGGCTTGTATTCAGGGGACAAATCATTAAGTGTAATAACTGTTGCTCTAAACTAAAGACATTCATGAATCATAATCCTGTTGTTGTTCACTGCTTATAATGAAAGCAATACTTTGTGGAGATTGTGTGAGTCTGGATGAAAAAGATTAATGTGTGGTGTAGTAATAATAATGCATCTAATGCTGCTGTGTACATTATTCTACGTCTTGTGCTTTGACCATCACATACATGGGACATTAGTTTTTCACCATGATTATTTAATCAAAGGTCGTTGGCTGATTGCGCTCCAGTGTGTGGAGTTTTACTTTGGTGTTTTCAGCTTGAAGAGGAAGCTGAGCTGAGAAATGTGCACTGCTGTTGGAAGTGTGAAGACGAGACACGGGTTGATTTGTATTTTCAATTTACTTCTTTAATATTTGAGTGTTATTTTTAGAAAAGTCTGGTTTTGAACGCACACTTTTGCTGTGATTACATGATCTCTAATTAATCACTGTAACTTTCTGTACAAATAAAACCAACTTCACATTCCTTTGTCACACTGAGCCTGAGAGGGAAAAATATATTGTAGAAAAATGTATCGGGCATCACATGCACTGACTGTAATGACCAAATGTACACGAAGGATGGCTCAAATTAATGTTTTTAACAGAAACGGCCTCACCTTAACAGTGGAAGTCAATTCTTTATGTGAATTGAGTCTTTTTCAAGGCGATATTTCCCACTGGCCTAATGTCAGAATGATTCTATCGCCTGAAGTACAAGACATAAGGGTGACGGACCGAAGTAACTGGTAAGTTTACAGGACTACAGGCAGCATCTAAACCAAGTCAATGTTTTACTTAACATCACAATACACATTACAAATTTACAATGCAAGTTTAAAAAGTAGGTAGATCTGAGCTCTCTATGAGCTCCTGATGTTCCACAGAGAGAACTTTAACTAGAGGTACTATATGGCTGCGTTATAAGACCAGAGGTTGGGCTGCCTTTCATTTTCATTGCACTGTTTCTTTGTGTTTTTACAGCTCAGTTGAACATGTTCAGGGGTTTGAGTCTCTTTTTTAGGAATCCATAAAATACTGTAAGCTCATCCACCAAAGCCTATTTACACTGTACAACGTATCATTTTTATTAAAGTTGATACAAGTATCGTATCCATGATTTTTGCTCATTCGTATGATTCACAAACTTGTATGGTTTAGACAAACCTCAATTTCCTTTGAATGTATTTATCTCCTTAAAGGCTGCACAACTGAATTTGAGCTTCGGGGAAAGCGTGCTATGTGTTGCTTTCATGCAGGGCTGTACCGAATAGTTTGAAGTGTTGTAAAAGTTAACATTTATTTAAAAAAGGTAGATTTATTTATTTCTGTAGTTCACAACATGTTTTTATCTCAGGAAATATTCTGCTTCAATCCATATTTGTTGATTTTTAGCCTTTTTAAAAACAGTGTGTGCTCTCCCGCTTGCCGCACACAAAGGGAGGGACTCGCCTGTATTAACGGGGCGGTCCAGCAGCAATCTAACAGCACCATCAATTACATTTATATATCCACAACAACTAAACCTTTTCTTTTTCAAGGCTGATTACATCATTTGAAGCTTCATTAGAAACCTCAATAGAACCCTTGAATGACATTCGGTGCAGTCCTGCTTTCAAGTAAATCAAAGTAAAGACAAAATGATGCAAAGAATAAATGGAAGTAACTAGCAGAACAGTAGCTCGTAGTCAGTGCATCAGATACAGTGCACATACAGAATATTTAGGTCACAGTTCTTGCAGCTCAGACTCATTTTAAAAGCTAAAGCAGAAGCTTTTACTGGACAACATGCAGCCAGCAGTAAAAGGATCCACAGTGGTCCTCCGGCTGACTGAGGTTGAAGCTTCACTATTTGCTTCAAGTTGCAGGAATGGTTCTTTGATCTGTTTTGTCCCTTTTTGCTGCTCTGTGTTTAAAATATAGCCATGATTCAACTTCCTGACAGTTCATGATCGAAGTGTTACTCATTGGCTGTTCTGAACACGCTTTGCTTTTAAAAATAAATCTTTGTAGACAGGAAGTGATGGATTTCATGTTTCTGTTTTTTTTATTTTTTTTTAAGAGGAAGACGTAGACACAATGGCTGAACAGTCAAAGTAAAATGTGAAACACTCAAACTACATGTGAAGTTAATACTTTTCATTTAAAATCACACACTGATACTGAAAATCAATATATTACTAATACATTGGGTTACAGAGAGTGACGCTTATGACCAGTTAATGCAACAATGTGATGTCGTTTTTAATCGCATTGCACAAGATATTTGGCAGTTTCACAAACAGCTGCTAAAGCTTTTTTGTTCTATAAGTAAAGAATGTTTCTGTTATCACTCATCTGTCCCTTGATGGTGGTACAGAACTAGACTAGATTGAGCACATGTATAACATGAACCCTACAAGGATGGAGTTCTCTTTTCTTTACAACTTTGCACCGAGAGTGAACAGCTGGATATGTGCTTCATTTGCAGCTTGGACTTTAAATAAAAGTTGCCTTGGAATTTCTGCGTTGTCATTGCATATTTATTACAAGAGATTAGGTAGTGGACATAGTAATTGATTTGTGCACATAAATAAATACAATATTTGATTAATTGAGCCCAGAGTTTGGGGTTTTATATGACAAAAGTTTCCATTAGGAATCATGAGTACATGTAGAGTGCTATTCCTAGAATCAGCTCACTGTCACTACGTGTTCATTGTGAATATTTAATCGGATCAATGTGAACTGTAAGCTGCATTGTGGCAACATTGTGCCATAACATCTTCTGTTATGTTGTTAGAAATATAGCACTTTCTCAAAATAATGACATAGTATCGCAAAAATGTAAAACTGTGAAAATAATGACTTTCTTATCTTGAAATAATGAGAAACTCTTTATTTTTAGATATTAAATCACTACTTTGAGATACAGTACGTGAGTCATAAGTTTCTCTTTTTGCAATACTATTTTTATCTGTATATATATATATATATATATATATATATATATATATATATATATATATTTCTGGGCAGTTTACATCTCACAAACTATTATGCTTGTAAAGAATATTTTTGATCTATAGAGCGATAACTTACGAAAATAAATTAACTTTAATATCAGCAAACATGTTTAAATGTTCACTGTAAACTAATAGTGTCAATGCAGGAAACAAATGAACGTGCTAAAAATGTAGTTAATTGAATGGAATCACGAATGTTACATTACTGCCTGCATGGGATGGGACAGGCAAACACTTCAGAAAATAAAGAATAAAGGAGAATAAAGTTTTGTTAAGTGTGCCAGTAAATGTGGATGTTGTAAATCTACCTTTAACAGACAGAAACCGGGTGTCGGTCGCCCACGAGTGGTTGAACAGGGACATCGCATTTCATTGGGAATCTGAAGACTGAAAGAAGAATCCGCACTCCCAACATTATCAGAGTTGGGGCTCGGTGTGTGTACAATGGTGATTATTAGTTTGTTTAATACAGTTAAATGTATGAATAACGCGGGGGCTGTTGAAGCTTGGAACAAGTGACTAGAAAGGACAACAACACACAACAAACCGCAGTGCTCCAGACTGAGTGGAGCCAGCAACTTGTGAGACGTTCCCGAGCCGCAGCACGACCACCGTAAGAATCACAACTTCACACACTGAAACATCATACACGTGTTTTAAAGAAAGACCCGCAATAACGTTTCATTTGTCTCAGGTTCCGCTGCTGATGTTATGTTTGACGTTTAACACCGTAATAATCCATAACTGCCAAAGGCGGAACAAGTTTGTTCACTCGTAACATTCCCTTATCTCTGGGAAAGGAAAGCAAAGTAACGTTTCCAAAGTTAGCCATGAAATGTAATGCGTTTGCAAACTATATCAAATAGTTGTTCTAGCTCATGTTATGGTGGTACGTTTAAGGCAAGAAGTAACCGAATTATCCTCAGCTGTAACACCAAAGCGAGCCCTAGTTTGTCAATAGCGGAGTGATATGCACTCCGCCTCCCCAGTCTACTTGTGTCCAGGATCTGGAGGACATGGCACGGGGAGACGGAGGGAAGAAAAGGTGGAAAACGAGAGAAAATCTTTAAGCGAGTAGGAACTACAGGCTTAACGTAACACCAAAATTCATTGCCATGGCTTGTGTGCGTTGTTGAAAGGTATGTGACTCATCAAAATGTTTCGTTAAAAGAGTAAGTGAACTCCGGCAGCTACATCAGCAGGGTACGCAGGGCAGAGGCTCGGCACTTTCCCTCGGTGGGCTGGGCTAGCAGCTAGCATAGCTACTAGCCTCAGTTGTGAGGAGTTCAAAAAGTTTCTGGAATGGAGGAAGAGGAGGAAGGGTGAAGTAACTTTGGCTAACCGTTACGAGGTAGAAAACTATGGCTCTAAAAGTCACATTTTAAAGAGGAAACTACGTCCTGAAGTGCTAGACTCTTAAACTAGATAGTGATAGTTGTTATGAGGTGCATGACTGTACATTTAAGCTAAACAAGTTGTGTTCCGTTAACGTAAGCTAAGCTAGTTAGCAAATTATCGAGGTTACTTACATTAGCTTGCTACATACCAGGGTTAGTTTGTGCCACTGACATATTGTATTATATTATGACTGTGCGTATTTCCGTGGTACAGTTCGATTAGAGCAGCGCTAAAAGCTATTTTTACTACTGTTTGGGGATTGGTGTAACGCTAGATCTCTCTGAATCTCTTTTCTCTTTCTCGGGGGGGTGGGGGGTGCTTACTACTCACCGTTCTTCCATATTGTCTGTTCCCTGCACTTCATACTTGTCAAGCATTTCAGGCAGACCTCACACAGACCGTAAGGCAACGTTTTGGAGTTTTTCCATGTTGCATGTTGTGTAGACGAGAACGACTGCATTACTTTAACTCCGAAGACACCGGCTGTGATAAACAGCTACTTATGCAGGCACATTTAACAGCGTATTTTGTTGTTTACCACTTCCAGTTTGATTCGTTTCCACTTTTTATGGAGATGTTTTGGCTTTTGGACAGAGCTTCAGATGAGTATCGACTCTACAGTATGAATTGTATGCCACGGATTCACAGTCTCCTGGCATGTTATCTTCAGCTGAAAGTATCATGTGCCTTGAACTGTTAACATATATGAACATTGGGCATGGTACAATAGAAAAACAATTTCATCTCATTTGGACAATACTTATCTATAAAAAGCAAGGCTGTGATTGTTCAATGTGTCAATAATTTTTTTTTTTAAATACAAAATATGTAGGTCATACTGTTTGTTGTACATCACCCATATGCTCAGGAATTCTGAGGACAGTTCACAAACAATCCTTAATCATTAGTACAGTTAGTTTTGTTGGATGAACAGTAAATCAAGGGCTTTAGTTCTCCCCCAACCCACTTTCATGATGTGGCTTTGTGAAAGTATGTTCGGCCAAGATTGATTTTGATTTTCAGCCTTTTGATGTCTTTGATGGCGAACACACAAAGAGCTATTGGTGTGAACCGTTATCAGTTAGTAGAGATGATCAGCTTTATCTGAAGGGTTAGTCATTCAGATGTAAATCGGCTTTTACGATGTGTTCATCAAACATATGTTTCTGCTTGCTTCAGTCAGGTTGGACATGTCCCTATGTTGAAATCTATTATTCATCATTGCTCACCCTTTTACAATGAACTGATGAATCACTGCTGATCCAGTCTAAATGAGGCCTGGCTGCATCCAGATCTCTGACTGATCAGGCTGTGTGGAAACAGCAGCTGGAACATAATCTGGTGAATGACAGAAACATTTACAGGCTGGTCATTTTTGTGTATGCCAACATGAATCTTTAGGAGGTTTCTCTCTGCTTTCATGTGCATGTAGAACAATGAGTAGTGGAAGTGGGTGCAGTGCTGTTGGACAGCTGTGTGCTGGAAGGGAGGGATCGGGGCAGATATGGGATGAGGGAGGAAGCAGCCCTTTGTGGTCACATCCTTTTTGACTAAGGCCGGCTTCACAAGCCCCCAAACAGCTGCTGCAGGCTACATATGTTTGACTGTCTGCTTGCCGGGGCTGCATGATATGGACAGAAGTGTCAGATATCACAGCATTTCATTAGTGTAGTTCTGCGTCAGGAAGATGGTTTGAAACGCTCAGTATCACTACGTTAGTAGATGGGAACAGCAGATTGTTGGGGCAAGCATTGGACACATCCTGAAGCAGTACTGCATACATTTTTAAGGTGGTGATTCACAATTACTTTTTTGTGACTCATGGTTGTGCAATAAAGAAATGGCTGATGGATACCTTTTTAACCATCATATTGTATCAAAGTCTCAGAATTAAAAATAGTTTTATTTATTTCTCACTCATTTTGAGTACACATTTTATTTTAGTGTCTGTAGTAGGTTTTATTTCCTATCTGGTGGCAGAAATGGCAACCAGTATGTTTCCTCTTTTTCCACGACAGCATTGACAAAACAGCTGCTGTACTTTTTAATAATTAGAACAAGACCTTGATTTTTAATGTAGGCCTAACAGGTGCTGCCCACATCTCTGCTGGCACCCCCACTCTGTCTGAGTAAAAGTATTGTTTCAGCCCACTCTTTAAACATACTTTTTCTCACATGTAACATGGCTACAAATAAGTAAATGTATGCTGTCCAAAACCATGGATTCTGGTCTTTAAAAAAAAATCATGTAAAACATTTGATGAACATCTTTTTCCCTTTCCATCCCAAGCCTCTTTGACCAGTTACTTCACCTTAATTCCATAATCAATCACAGTTTAACTAACTGTATGTTTGAAAGTATTAATTTTCCCATTTTTCATCTTGATGCTGCCTGGTTGACCAACTTGCCAGCTTCACATGCTGGTTGGGGCCATTTGTTTGGCTTTATGAGTATTCTCCCTCTTGTTTTTCTTTTCAAATGTATGACAGTCTACATGTGTCACTTGGCACCTATCAGTCTTGCTGAAACTTGGATGAGGCAATTATCTGAGTCTCTTTATGGAAATGATGTGTCAGATCAAAGAGATTTTTGATCATCCTTTTTTTCACAAGCTGTGCTGAGGTCCAGACTTCATTTGTGATTTGGATTTTAAAAATATTTTAATTGTGATATTATTTACAAATGATAGGAATATTTGCTTGTTTATCTACAGTGTATACGTAATGCCAAACAAATAAGTGTTGCTGATCTTTACATGTATCTGCTCTCTTTTCTGTTTTGCAGAAGGCTGGTGAAGTACAACACGGACTGTGCTCTGGTTGAAGAAGTTGATCCGGGACCAGAGAGGAACTGGGAGTTGTCAAGAAGCAGTGTCTTACTTATTTCTTAGCCTGTCAACTTGCACAGGTGAGACCTGCTGCAGCGTATCAGTTCGACAGAGGTCCTGATCTGAGCTCCTGCAGCCTGCACCCCCTCCCTCCATCAGTGGTGGTGACCCAACTCCGGACCGCTTGCTGCAGGGCCCTTCCTGAGCAGCAGCAGCTGCGTCCTGCTTGCTGACTCCCCTCCCTCCCCTGCTTCCTGTCCTTGGTCAGACAAGGCTAAAGCCTCCTCTCCCCTACCCCACCCCTCATCTCTGTTGGCCTCTCTCTCTCTCTCACACACACACTCAAGTGGTTTCTCTTGTTGACCACACGTTCCAACATCGTTTTAGGCTACTAACGCAATTCGGAGTTCATCAGCAGGGGACCCCGAGACCCCCTTGGTCCTCCTTTTTTACCTACACTGCAGCATCAAGCATGACCTCCATGTCCAGTCTCTTCTCCTTCACGAGCCCAGCAGTCAAACGCCTGCTCGGCTGGAAGCAGGGTGACGAGGAGGAGAAATGGGCAGAAAAGGCAGTGGATGCGCTCGTGAAAAAGCTGAAGAAGAAAAAAGGTGCCATGGAGGACCTGGAGAAGGCTCTGAGCTGCCCCGGGCAGCCCAGCAAGTGCGTTACCATTCCAAGATCACTGGACGGCCGGCTACAGGTTTCACACAGGAAAGGTCTGCCTCACGTTATCTACTGCAGAGTGTGGCGCTGGCCGGACCTGCAGTCCCACCACGAGCTCAAGCCCCTGGAGGTGTGCGAGTACCCGTTTGGCTCCAAACAGAAGGAGGTCTGCATCAACCCATATCACTACAAGCGAGTGGAGAGTCCTGGTAGGTGCTCACGCTTTCACCAAAATATAGACGTCAAAGAATTGGCTTCAGGTTTTTTTTCTAGATTACTGGAGGGTATAATAGGTTAATGTTTAACACATAATCCTAAGCACCTTATTTGTCCTATACTCAAAAAAGTTTATATATAATAAATACATTTTAATAGCACAAGTGTTCACATTACCTTTCCAAATTTGAAAAAGGTTGTTCGATGCCTCATTACCAAATGTGTTCTATTGTAATGTACAATACGAGACAGATTAGACCAGTGTGCAGCTGTGCACATCAAATTGGTTAGAGCTCTTGAGTAAACTGTGGAGCTGGTAAACAAATCCACAGAGGTCAGGAGGCTGTCAGCAAATGGGCCTGTTCCACCCACCCCCTCCATTTCACAGAAAATCAATATCACTAGCAATTTTAGGGTTTTATTGGATTATATGCCTCAGGCACTCCAGATGGGGTGTGGCATCACAGAGTGGCTTACTAAATGCATAAACCACTCAGACTAAACTTCCTTCTTTCTCTCTCTCTTTCTCTCTCTCTTCTCTCTCTCACTCACTCACTCACTCACACACACACACACACACACACACACACACATCACATACATCACATACATCACATACACTCACGGGTGACCCCGAGGGGGCAACCTTTCTGACATTAGGCTGGATTGGGACTGCCAGCTCTGTATTGACTAGTTCAAGCATATGGATCACATGTCATGCTCATTGTGTAGTTTAGAGGGACAGCATTGGAGCCCTGACTCCTAAAGTCACTTAGTAGATGATAACCAAGCAGCACTCTATCCTCTTGATGAAGTTGAAAATGAAAACAAATGTCTCTCTTTACCAAGGTCTAAAGTGGCTTTTGAGGAATTCAGAATTGTTGGTTTGACAATGTTTTGTATTTTGTTAAATGTTTCAAGACATAGGTTGGGATTGTATGTTTGTTTTTTCTTCTACAACAAAACTGGTTTTCTGGTTAAAGACGTGTGGGCTCCTTGAATGTAATGATCAAATTGTTTTCTAAATAATAAGAAAAGACTATATGTGTGCTTTGTTCCACCATCCAGTGCTGCCTCCTGTCTTGGTACCGCGGCACAGCGAGTTCAACCCACAGCACAGCTTGCTGGTACAGTTCCGTAACCTCACCCACAACGAGCCGCACATGCCCCTGAACGCCACCTTTCCAGAGTCCTTCCAGCAGCCACACAGCGGGGGCGGCAGCACCGGCGGAGGAGGAGGTGGAGGTGGTGGTGGAGGTGGTGGAGGAGGAGGCGGTTCTTTTCCCATCTCTCCCAACTCTCCGTATCCCTCTTCTCCAGCCAGCAGTGGTACTTACCCAAACTCTCCTGCCAGCTCGGGGCCCTCCAGTCCATTCCAGCTCCCAGGTACGAATATACAAATATACTCATGATGTACCTGACCCTGGGCAAGGTGCCAAACTATTGTGTTTTTCTAGTAGTCATCTCTGGGGAGTTCTGTTTTTTAAGTTATGTATTGTAAGGGGGGGGGGACTCAGTATTTTTTTTACAATTAAGTGACCATAGACTTATCAGAGATCCAGGTAAATCCCTTTTAACATGCATATCATTTACAAAACTCCCAGTCTAGGGACATTGTGGATGCACAACATTATATTACTGACTCAGTAAACTGTTTACTAGGATGTCATACAATTTCATCTTCATAATTACTAATAGTTTAAACTAAGGCTATACTGAATGTGTGTTTTTTACATTCAAAGATTCTCTTGAGATTTTCAAATGAAGCTTTGAATTTATGTCATCACCCAAAAAACTTTTTATTTTTTATTTCTCGAACAAAATCCTCTATTTGAATAAAGTAATAAACCTATTATATGAGTTAGTCTTTTTATTAAATCGACTTTCTTTTCATGAATATAACTTGTCAGTGCGGGCCTCCCTTATGTGGGGCAAGCCGGAGAGCAAACGGTTTTTTGACCACAGTGAAAGTGTTGTTCTGAAAGGCTGAACACCAACAAATATGGATAGAAGCAGAATATTTTTGTTAAATAAAAACATGTCGTGCATTTTGGAAATTATTACATCTATCTTGGTTCAATACATTTTGAGTTTTGAACTTAACACTGAAGTGTTTGGAAATTTGAATGTCAACGTTATGAATAAATCTTCAAAGTAACTCATGCATGATAACTTCATCACTGGAAAATGTTTTTTTACCGTCCTGTTACCAGATCAAGTTATTATATTCATCCAAATAAAGCTACACCCCTAAATGAGAACAAAGGAAATGCCAGCTAAGCATTGTCCACCAGAGACGTGGCTGCTGGCTGCTGTCAAGGCACTAACTCAGTGGAGCAGGCAGCCTCTCTGTCTCATTGTTCCTGACGGGAGACAAAACAGACGCATCTAACATGAAGAAATATCACCTCACCGAGACATTCCTCTCCGTCATGTTCAGTAGTGTTGATATATTGGAGAAATTCCTTACCTGACTATTGGGATTGTACTTGTGTTTCGGTATGTGTGGATGTTACTGCTGCTGTGTGTTTGGTGACTAGCGCTCTATTCTGCGCTCGTCCAGATCTGCTGACACATCCGGTGGCTGCAGGCAGTCGGGCAGAAAAAGTTTTTCATGGCAATTTAGGAATTGAGATTTATTTGTGCTGAAAAGCCCTGATGGTTATTGTCTACACACACAAGCATCATAATAATTCATATTTCCTCACTTGTTATCTAAGTGGAGTTTACTGCATTGTTTTTTCCTCTGTTCCTCAATCTGGGCTATGAGAGCTCATATTGCATCTCTGTCGGGAATGGTTTAGCATGTGGTTAGCAAGTGAGGAATATGTGAAATCTGACACTGTTTCCGGGGTACTGTGTGTGTGTGTGTGTGTGTGTGTGAGAGAGAGACACTATTTGCCAGCAGCAACAACTGGTCTCATCCTCACTAACTGCTCTCTTAATGTCTCAGCTGACACCCCACCCCCAGCCTACATGCCCCCTGATGAGCAGCTGGGCCAGGAGAGCCAGTCCATGGAAACAAGCAGCACCCTGGTGCCACCGAACGTAGCCAGAGGAGGTGAGGAGTGACACACGAGCATTACACCAATAAAAAATAAGATGAAATTCCAACAAGGAAGTACATTTTGGAGGCTTATGGAAGTCCAAGATGGTAATGGTATACTTGAGGCACAATTTCACTACTCTGGAAAGTTGCAGTAAAAATGTTCCACTCCGTCTCGACATATCTGTGCTGGGCACTATCCATGACAATGCATTGCTGCAAATGTAAAGCCAGGACCTGCTTTTTTTGTTGGACTGCCCTGTTCCTCTGCGGTGGTCTCACTGAAATGAAGGAGGGAGTTGCATTTTAATGCCACATGTGCTGTCGTCTTGATGAACATTTGGTAATTGTCATGTCTAAAAGTTTGTAAGAACGACAATTTCCTCGTCACATTTTTTGCCCCTAATCTGAGGCTTTTAATATTGAATATATGACAGTCTGAACAAATATTTAGTTGGGTTTTTTTCCCTACATTAAAATTTGTAAAGCGGTTTAGATGTTTTTGACGGCTAATACCTCTACATGTAAAATATAACCTGACTGTATCATACTTTTCTTTGAGTAGTTTGTATAATATTTAGTATTTGTATAGTATCTGAGAAGATAAGAACTAAATAACTACAAATGTCAAAATGAAAAAAAATTATTAAATAATGAAGGGATTTAATTCTCTTGAATTTGATTATTTTCGCACTGTATGAAATACTTTTGATTACTTAACGAGCTGCATTGCTCATGTTAACTACAGTTATCCATTGTTAATGAATTAATCCTGTACAAATGGTCTTAATAAGGCTTTATACTTGTTAATATGTTGGGGTGTACAGTATGATATTGGGTTCAGTGTAATTTGATTTGTGAGGAATATCAGTTTTTGTGGAGCCGGTAGACATTACTATGGCTCTGTACGATGCCTCTCGATCAATGTCATGCTACGTTGATGATGTCATCGGCCAAGTTTATGATTCCTGTTTTAATCTTACCTGTTGTGCAATTTCCCAGATGTGCAACCAGTGGAGTACGAGGAGCCGAGCCACTGGTGCTCTATTGTCTACTATGAACTCAACAATCGAGTAGGCGAGGCTTACCACGCCTCGTCGACCAGTGTGCTGGTGGACGGCTTCACTGACCCTTCAAACAACAAGAACCGCTTCTGCCTCGGACTGCTGTCCAACGTCAATCGCAACTCGACGATCGAGAACACCCGCAGGCACATCGGCAAAGGTACGACTAACGGTCACGCGCAGGAAGGCGGGTTGATGACGTGTACGTTTTGTTGCTGAGCTGTAGTTTGAAAGTCCTGACCATCCATTTGTCTTTGTTAACCAGGAGTGCACCTGTACTACGTGGGAGGGGAGGTGTACGCAGAGTGCCTCAGTGACACCAGCATTTTTGTCCAGAGCCGTAACTGTAATTACCACCACGGCTTCCACCCCACCACCGTCTGCAAGATCCCCAGTGGATGTAGCCTCAAGATTTTTAATAACCAGGAGTTTGCTCAACTTCTGGCTCAGTCGGTGAACCACGGCTTCGAGGCCGTCTATGAGCTTACCAAGATGTGTACCATTAGGATGAGCTTCGTCAAGGTAAGGAATTCATGGAAGACGGGGGAGGCACAGCTATACATGTCTCACTTTCTTTTGACGAGAGGCAAACATCATCGCAATGAGTATTATAGTTATGAACAGGATCGTACAAAGTTTGGATAATGCACAACTGCAATCGTTAAGTTTTCAACCTTAGGAATATGCTTGAAAATATATATATATATATATATATATATATATATATATATATATATATATATATATATATATATATATATATATATATATATATATATATATATATATATATATATATATATAAATAAACATAAACATAAACACACATATACATACACTCACTCAACAAGTTGGTTTCTTATCTACCAAATCACTCATGTAAACCAAACATTTTTTTATATTTGAAATGAATATTTGTGTGTTGTCTTCTGGCGTCTTACACCAGACGAGCTAAGCATTAAATAATCATGATCAAAACATACAATCGAAGTTAATATAAACAGCAGGTAAAATAAACAAAGTGACAATTGAGTGTTGTGTTTACAAAGGTATTCTGTAAACTTAACTTTTTTTGCAATTTCATTTAGAGCTGCAAAGGTTAATCATCTTGTTCGTTCGTACTATTATATATTATCAATATTTTCTTGTTTCTTTTCTCCTCCATGACATTGAACTGAATATGTTTTTAGTTCTACACTAAACAAGACATTTGAGGAAACACTGATGGACATCTTTCACTATTTCCTGACATTTTATAGACTCAACAATTAATCGACAGGAACTGTCTCGTTACTTTCAGCCTTAATTGCATTTATAATAATTTAGTGCGATTTAAAGTCTGGAAACATCCGTTTATGTAGCTTGAAAGTGCTTAAATATTATTATTTTTTAAAAGCTCTACCAACCCTGTGTTAAATGTGTTCTGCCGCTTTGCAGGGCTGGGGAGCTGAGTATCACCGACAGGACGTCACCAGCACCCCCTGCTGGATCGAGGTGCACCTGCACGGGCCCCTCCAGTGGCTGGACAAGGTGCTAACGCAAATGGGTTCACCTCTCAACCCAATCTCCTCTGTGTCCTAATGATGGACTTGTGGGAGCTTGGGAGATCTTTCTACTTTTTTTTTTTACTTTTTTTTTTTCTCCCCCTCCGTGATTTATAATTTAAGGTGGTCTTAATGGCTGAACTGTTTACACTTAACTTTGGGAAGGGATATTGAACTCTGGCTGGAAAGTCAACAACAGCAAACAGCCGGAATGAGTTGTTGAAACAGAGTCACGTTACGAGCAAACACCTGGAGAAAGAGAGGAATAAGGAGTGCCCAAGGAGCAGTAACGTCATGGACACACTACTGCTTGACGATGCTACAACACGTGCAAGAATCGAGGACTCCATTGTCGAGCTTGAATCTGTCAAATGTTAATTTTTTGCATCAAGTTTTTATTGTTTTCTCAAATGTTTTTATTTCCCTGTATGTGTAGTTTTTAATGTAGCAGAACTGTTTCACTACTCTGCCTTATGTCCGACAGACAAATTGGAATTTTACTGAACACTTTTCTTACATTGTTGTCTCAATGTCGGATATTTACAATTTAAGATATAGACACGATTATGTTTACCATTAGGCTCAGATATAACAAATGCTTTCTTTTTATAGTCTCTACTGCTAGAAATGAACACTGAGCTACTGCCTTTTTAAGAAGGTTATGTATGCTGACCTGATAGTTTTTGATATGGGAGATCAATCACTGAACAAGTTTTAACATGCCATAAGCTAACAACATTTTGAATGTTACATCTATTGCAATAGAAGTAGTCATTTATGATATAATCAGACAATGGACATCATCATTGATTCTTGCTCGTACTCTCGAGTTCAAGTAAGAGTGACTATTTTCCATACTCACTGTATTAACAATATTGTGCACTCATGGATTTT